>NW_015505575.1:299285-384291 GCF_001515645.1 Sinocyclocheilus grahami
TTTGTTAGTGTGGAGATCAGTCTTTCTACCTGACTTGTGCATCATTTATGTAGTCTGTATCATTGTAACATGTATACCTATAGCTAACAGAGAATGTTATCAGAATATTCTGGCAAGGTTCTTTCAAAGTTATGAACAAACATTCTTCCAGTAACGCTAATAGACTGTTCATTCAGAGTTATCTTGTCTTTAATAATGTTCTCAAAATATTAGCACCAAAACACTATTTATATATTGTTCATATAATGTTTTATTTCTGAAACATTTTAGTTGTGTAACAGAAAAATAAAAAAAAGAAATAAAACATGTAACTGGATGTTTTGAATGTTCAGAGAACATGCAGAAATAATGTTTCCATAACTTAAAAAGAACATTAGCAAACATTCTTAGAACAAAATTTTGTTAGCTAGGTAAGGGGACATGCATAAAAAAAAGCATGAGATGCAGGGTAGAGAAAATAAAAAGTTAAAGTTGTACTTGTAATTTGAGCACCTTGTTTTTAGAACGGTGTGTCATGTGTGAAACGTCATCTAGTGCATGCTTACTTAGAAAACAATGGAATGGCATTCCTGTAACAGATCGGCCAGGCTCCATCACCTCCCAATCATCACAATGATCCCTCTCACCTGAGTTCTGAGCACCTGCATCTGTCACCAATCAAGCACCTCATTACCAGGCTGAATAAAAGCACACACCTCAGACACCCTCACTGTCCGGTCTCGTATACACATAGAGGACTCAATGACTTTGCTACTACTTCCATTTGAATACTTCCTGCATTACTTACCTCCTGTGTTCCTCCTAGTGTCTCCTCGTCTCCTGTTCCTCCTAGTTCCCGGATCGCTGAGGTGTGTGCTCCTCCTGCCTGCATTCCAGCTCCTGTACAGCCAAAGACCCGGATTACCCCGCTCATCATATCCTTCGAACTATTCTCTCACCATCACATCCTCTGAACCCTACCCCAGTACTCTCTGTGACCCAATAAACATATTTGATATATACTAACCTGTTGCGTCAGACCTCTTCCGTTACAAGACCAAAAATATCCCTGAATGAGATTTAATTTTTATTTTCATAAGATATGATATAGTTAATATCAGCATGAGTGTCATATTATTTTGTTCAACATTCAAGAAGTTAATTGTGTGAGTTACATTTTAGACACAATATTGTCTGTTATTTTTCAATTTTGCAAATGAAATCGTTGCAAACAAAGCCACAGCAGAGCTGTTGTGCATCTCAGAGCAACACTGTGGTGTTTGATTTCTGAATGAATCAGTTTCTGAAAGAATCAAGTGAGCCAATTATTCAATGATCCATTCATAAAGACACCATTTGCTTCATTTCTAATTGAATCATTTATAGTTAACAAATCATTTGAATGATTTAATCAGTAATTTATTAAAACAGGAATTTGTTGCCACCTACAGGTGGTTTTACTGATTTATCTTTGACAAGCCTAAACCAGCCAAGGTACCAGCACAAAAACACATTCAGCAAAATATTGAATTATCATTATCAACAAAAATACCTCAATGTCAATATCCCACACCCCTGACCAAATGTCCCCACAAAGACAGTAAAACTTAATATTTTTTACATTGTGGCGGCATTTCAGGCTTATAAATCTTTGTTCATTTATTAAAACGCTATTTTTGTTAAGGGGGTCGAGTTTAACCGCGTTAAGACGATGAACTCAACGCACACACATTCTGGTTGTGTTCGAATGTGTAATACTTTTTAAAGCAGATTTTCCTCTAGATTTACCCACGCATTAATCCTTTTAGTTTATTGCGGCATTGCTTTACTGATATCTACTGTACTAGAGTAAATGGTCCCACTTTATATTAGGTGGCCTTAACTACTATGCACTTACATTTAAATTAATCATTTGATACAATGCACTTTTTGTGTACATGCATGTTTTTACATTGTACTTATATTTAAAAAAATATCTGATTGTAATTAATTTCTGTAATTACATTTATAATTACACCTTAACCCACCCTTAAACCTACCCATACCACCAAACCTGTCCCTAACCTAACCTCACCATATCCCACCTCAATAGCAGAAAAAGTGTTTTGCAATACAATATGCACACAATAAGTACATTGCACTTATTTTTGGATGCAAGTACATAGTAGTTAAGGCCACCTAATATAAAGTGGGACCGAGTAAATAAATGAATGTTACAATGTAAATGAAGACTTTTCTACTTGAGAAAGAATGTTGAACTAAACAACTAAAAAGGACATGACAAATCATGACATAAGACTGACACAACGTACTGATATATTATCCCTATGAACAAATACAATGTCTGATGTTTGCATTCGTGCATAAGGTGTACCATTACGACATCCTTTATGAATAAATATGACGTCTGATGTTTTTATACGTATATACAGCGTACTATTGTGTCATATATGCAAATATATTCTCAAATACAGCAGTTTCATTGGCTGTCATGCATGTTGCTGCGTTAACGCAGACAAACTTCACGGGTTCTATTTAAAGACATCTGGCCCTGTCTGCCTTCCATATTCTTCTTTATCTTCTCTTTTGCAGCTCAACCAGGCCTTGCCCCTTTTTTGGTGTATTCCATGAGCGGGAATTATAACACAATATATATATCCACAATGTCCTGTTAACAATGCACATCATAAAACCCTTTTTTTTGGGCAATTAACAGATAATGTGTGTCATGTCATAAAATATATATATGTTTAATATAACCGAATTGACCGTAACCATGTGATCACAATTTAAAAACACATTGTAAGTTAGGCCTGTTAACTGTAATGATTTAATTTCCACATTTATTCAAACAACGAATAAATTATATAGATAAAGCAGGGCAAAGAACATTTAAGCTACATTATCAAAGAATATTAATTTACGTTTAAGAACTCCCCCGTTATAAACACTGAAGCTGTCTATTCTATACACTGTATGACGATGAATCTCTTACTCACATCGTATGTACATCTGCACTTTGTTGTTTAAGATGAGAGAATTCGTGAGTGAGCAGAATTCAGTCAGTGAGAGAGCACCCTGACCTTTCCGACGTGATTATGTAATGCGTGAAGTCGAGCTAGTGCAAGATGAGCATTTGTGCTTAAAAAGTATATACCATATTGTCCCGAATATAAGACGATGTTTTTTTCTTGGAAATACATCTGAAAAAACGCGGTCGTCTTATATTCGGGGTCTAGACTTTGACATGTCAATAATACACACACAACAATAGGTGCCACCAAATACTCATAAAACCAGTGTGCAATGAAATATGTAATGTAACGCGTGTTGTAAAGATCGCTAAAGAAAGACATGAACATCTTGGATGACATGGAGGTGAGTAAATTATCAGGAAATTTTTATTCTGGAAGTGAACTAATTTGGAAGTATTTTATTCTGGAAGTAATTTTGTGCAAACTGGTTTTGAGTTTCAATATCAACACTGAAGTGCTACTTACTGCAGTCACATTCACGTAACGGTTCCCCACATATCCTGCTATTCATACCTGAGCAAATTTAAATCTGTAGTTAGTTCTCTGCTTGGTTTTTCGTCTCTTTTTATGTAATTGTATCTGCCGAGATAATACTTCAAGATCTATGCAGTAGAAAAATTGGATTGGACACTGTCATTCCTACAGTGTATATACAGTGTATGGACAAATTTGGTGGAACTGTATGTCTTCGAGAGGTTTGAGGTCAGAATGTGTTTGAAGCCTGAAGGGATTGAAAGAGTGATATCTGCTGAACTGCATCACTTTTCGGACACCAGTGATTATGGTGTTGTATCTAGGGTTGCCAACTGTCCCGTATTAGCCGGGACGTCCTGTATATTAGGCCTAATTGATTTGTCCCCTACGTGACCTCCCTTATCTCGTTTATTGACTGCTACGCTGATCACGAGCACTTGAGAATGATCACCTACACCTGTCATCATCCAGTCACAGCCCCCTCACACGCATGATCCGTATGTGTTGAGTAAATCACATTCGTGAACATAACTGTTCAAGGAAGGCTTAAGACAAAGTGGAATCCTCTGCCAGCTGGTCGATCGGTCAATGGTCAATTACCGAATTGGCGAATGCAAACAACGTGATTGTTTTTCATGACTCCCAACATCCAGCCATGCAAGAAAACATGTAGGCTAATCTACCTGAGGGAAGACATGATCAATAAGGGAAGTCATCTTTCACTATTGTAATGTTAAATAGAGAAAACCATTTTACATTTAAGTAACTTCTAGCGTATTCTTTTTTTTAATTATTATAATGCAAACAATAATATACAATTTACCGCTGACAAATCAAATACAAAATAAGCAAGGTCAACAAAACATATATGACAGCCAACATGATTTGTGTGAGTGAGTGAGTGAGTGAGTGAGTGATATATATATATTATTATTATTTTTTTGCATTTATTAATTTTGTTATAGACGTATATGTGTGAGATGCATTAAAAAAAGCATGACGTGCAGCGTGGAACCAGCCCAGTGCAAAGCCCAGGCCCTCATGCTCACGTCACTTACCCTGTGTGTGTGTGTTATATAAATACACATGTAAGTTTCTTTTTTTTTTTTCGCCTAGGGTATTCTTAACCTTGGACCTTATTCTTGAAACACAAAATGACAAAAAAGAAAAGAAAAAAAGTGTCAAGCACCAAAAGCAGCCCATATTAAATCTAATATGTTCTCTTTAATTGGAAGGGGGGGGGGGAATTATATATAATGTCTTTTATTTATTCTATGAAAAACCACAATTGTCCCATATTTTCCTTTTGAGAAGTTGGCAACCCTAGTTGTATCCCATATAATGAGCATATCTTACAATTTCATGGTTCTGTTTTCTGGACTGAAAGCACATTTTTGCTTAAGTACATTCAGAAAGAAACTTTGAGATTCATGTTTCTGAAATTCTAGAGAAAGACAAGTCTGTTTCCGGATGTCTGAGGAGGACACAACTTGCATTTCAACTCAATAGTGTCAAGGGACGGGAGAGTGGAAGAAGCGAGGACTCAAATACAGGAAGTCTGGGCTCTTTATTAATGGTAAAAACAAAACTAACAAAAACTACCCCAATGGGGAAAAACAGGCAGGCCAGGACAGGGAACAGTACAGCAAGGCAGGGCGAACATATCACATGTAATGGAGGCCAGCGGGTAGGTGCTGTGCAGGTAAACCTCACTCCCCCGCCTCCCATGCCGGAGACCCGGGTTCGAGTACCGCTCGATGCAAGTAGGACGCTGGAGAGAGGGGTTACATTGGTGCCGTGACCCAGATGGGACTGTGGTTTAGGGGGGGGGATTGTAACGGAGGCCAGTGGGTAGCCTCACTCCCCTGATCTCAAGAGGCACACTAGCAACTGACGCTAGAGTCTTTAGCCTCCTTGTTAGTGTGCCCGCCTCCCATGCTGGAGACCCGTGTTCAAGTACTGCTCGGAGTGGATGCGAGTAGTACCTTGGAAAGAGGGGTTACTCACACACGATGAATACTCACTGACAAAACGTGAAACAGCACAGGACTGCAGACACCAGGGGTGTATTCCAGAAAGCACGGTTAACTTACCGTCAGCTATACCCTGAACTTTCGGTTGATTAACCCCAAACCTTGCTTACTCGAGGTATGTGGTTCCAAAAACGCATCCGGGAGTAAGTTCATTCAACTCAAGAGTATGTTCCTGGTTAAGACACAAGACATTCTCAACAGAGCGACGAATCGACGAGTCACTATGGAAACGGACGCTAAGAAAAAGCGCACCATGCTGTTTCTTTCTTCTTTTGTTCAATGTTCGTTTACATGCTTAGTGCATATCGCCACCTAATTGATGGTTGTGCAATCATTTTTATTTTTCCGTTTAATCTTTAATCATTGAGAATATTAATTATGTTGTTTGTTTGATGCTAATTATATATTAAGTCATATCAGATATGTATTTTGATTTAGAATTTAGACATTATAGAAAATGCCGATCCATGTGTGAGATGATAATATAAAATGTAATAAATATAATATAATAAATTAAACATTACCTTGTCATAGTGTTTTATAATTTATACAGATAACTCTTATATATACCAATAAAATAAAACCATATTAGAATAATATATTACCTTATATTAGCGCTTCATCATTAACATATCATACAAAAAAATAAATATAAATATCTATATATAATAGGCTATATTACATATTGTAATATTATATAATGTTGTGCGCTATCTGTCACGCCCACTGAAGGCTCGTCAGTAGATCACACCTGCGCTGATAGCGCTGAAGTAAACTAACCCGGGAACAGAAGCTGCTCCGGAGCAGGTTATCGTCAGAGAGCAAGTTGCTATGGTTACTTACATACCCTGAAAGTAACCTCCGATTTTGGAACCGAAAGCTGAGGTTATCCGCTCGCTTATCCTCAAACATACCCGGGTATGTCACATAACCTGCTTTTTGGAATACCCCCCTGAAGAATAAATAGGGAGACTAACGAGGAGGGTAATGAGGGCGACACAGGTGGAGAAACTGAAACAATAATGAGGTGACAAGACGGGCAGGGTCATGGCACCAACACACACACAAAAAGCCATGTGCTCATACCCAGGTATGTCACATAACCTGCTTTTTGGAATACCCCCCAGGAGAATAAATAGGGAGACTAACGAGGAGGGTAATGAGGGCGACACAGGTGGAGAAACTGAAACAATAATGAGGTGACAAGACGGGCAGGGTCATGGCACCAACACACACACAAAAAGCCATGTGCTCAAACAAACACAGAGAGACATCTGGTGGCCAACTAGGGCACACCAGCAGATCCGTGACAAATAGAAGTTACCTTAATTGTTGAGGCACGCTCAGCATGCAACCAGTCCAGCGTGCAAGTAAAGAAAGTTTGTAAGCTTTACTACAAGCTTTCTAGATTACATTAGTTAACTTAATATCAAGTGTTTTTGTTAACTTCATGTCAGTGTATTAGCCTTAACCTAATCATGGATAAAGTAACTGCTAGCTGCTAGCTTATTCACATGAATGTAGGTATGTGACATGGATGACGTCAGTTTCCTGAGTAAAGTACAAATTACCAAATAATAGTGAAGTACAATTGCTCAACTACTTTACACCTCTGAATAGAGCCCATTCAGCTAATCATTTCTGTAATCATCTCTTGCTCTTCTCAGAGGTCTATGTACACTATTTCACCACTCAGTTGTTGTCGTATATCTTATTACTGGTGCATTGCGACATTTTTTTATGATAACAGCAATTTAACTGTCCAAAGATCAAAAGACCAAAGATGTTCTCAGCAGCTCTATTCAGTCTCTCTGTAGTCAGGACCGTGAAAAAGGTATCATGCGTGTTATTTTAATGTTAATTTGGTCTATTCAGACACCGACTAAATTATAACAAAATGGAGGGGATCAACAGAGTAGAACGATTTCCACAACGATTACAGTACAAAAACAAAATATGTTTGACAGACAATGACCTCTAATATCTAAGTCTTGATCTTCTAATGCTGTACCATGAACAGGAGAGTTAGTCAGAATGGATCATTACTTTATCCCATCACTGTAAAATGTGTTATTTAACGAGTGTATGCTAGCTGTTGATGAACACACATAACTAACATCAAGTCTTCTAGTCAAACAGCTCATAGAATCTTTATCACATTATGAGAACTACACTAATAATTATACTTAAAATTAAAAGAAAAACATTTGCATATCTATAATTTAATACAAATAAATTACAGTACATAACCTTTTGATTACATTAGTAATGAAATGCCACAGATGAAGTGGACTGGAAGGTCTCATGACATTGTAGTAAATATTAAAACTTGTACAGTAATTTTTTCTTTCTTTCTTTTTAATTAATTTATTGTTTGTTTGCAAAATGAATTATCTGTATCATTGGAACAACACATTCTAACACTTTCAGTTATAATCCATCTATGCAACGGCAATGCAAAGTTTATATGCCCTGCTATATAAACCCCCACAATATGTTTCTACCTTCTGGATATTTTCTCAGCTAGAGAATGAGGAAAAGGTGCTGTTGAAATTCTTCATTAGTCATGTGCTTCCCCATATTAGTCCAAGCCAAGGAATAAATTCAACATATCGTTAACTTTCCTGAGTGTTTTCGAAATATGAGCAATATTAGCAATTGGTTAAATACCCTTTAAGAGCTGAGAAAGCTCATTAAACAACTTCATATGCATTTTCACAATATATTTCACCCATGCCACCATGCATCTGTTATTTTCTAATGCTAAATTCTCTCTATATATAGTTTAATTACAGTTATTTTTAAGAAGGCTTTGACATCCAAACATAAGTGACACTCAACCTAAACCTAAAAACATAAATTCTGCTATCTTAAGAAATTATTATTATTAATAATAATAATAATTATTATTATTTTCGTTACAGGTTGCCCCAAAAACACATTAATATGCAAATTAGATACCGTGTGTAGATACATTGTATATAATGGGAAAACCTGTTCATGGCCATTTTACACACATATTGCATAAAGGAAAATGGTATATTAAATCATTCTGTTATATCTTTCATTACATAGTTGAGAATCATCCTTATACAAAGTTTGGTATATAACAAATAAAAATTGATTGGTGATTTAAAAAAAAATCCCACTGTTTTTGCCTTTTCATGGATGTTGATCCAGGAACAAGTTGTACTTGGTGAAATCACGGTCACCCTGTTTATGTCTTTTTATTTTTGCATAGCATAACATGAATGAAATATCATTTTTCAAAAAAAAAAAATCAAATTTTTTTCTTAAGCTCTAAACAATGTAATTACATGAAAAAAATACTAAATTTACCACAAAAAAAAAAAAGATTCTGGTATTCAGGAGGATATTATTTATTTCCCCCCCCCTGCAATTTACCTCTAGCTTGTTTCCTTCTAATACACCTGGAACTGCATACTAAATATGGTTGTCTCTGTGATAAATTGCTTGTTTTGTTCCTGGATTCTTCCTGCTGCAGCCCAGCGAACCTCCCGTCAGACAGCATCTCCAAGGTGCTATGAACCATAAGACTAAAACATCTCAAACATACACCACTATTTCATAAGTTTGGGATTGGTATGCTTTTTTTAATGTTTTTGAAAGTCTCTTCTGCCCACCACAGCTTCATGTATTTGATTAATAATACAGTAAAACAGTAATAATGAGTTGTGAAATTAATACAATTTAAAATAACTGTTTTCTATGCATTTTTAATGATTTGCTGCTAAGAACAGTTGTGCTGCTCTGATGAATGAAATGTTTTTAAAAGGTACAGATTTATTTGAAACAGAAATATTTACTCTAACTTGTGATAACTGATAATTAAAGACATTGATAATAATTGTGATTAAACCAGATAATAGCAAAATAAGCAAAAATAGGGGCAACAGCACCTATGGTACTTGACCTGTAATGATATCAAAGTCCACTAAAGGAAGTAGAGCTTTATTTGTATTTACTCCTAGACTTTGAACTAGCTTTCATGATAATGATTGGAACTCAGACACACTCTTTTAGTTTAAATTAGATGAAAAAATACATCGTTTTAGCCAAGTATTCACACAACACATCTCATAGCCTTGCACTGCAGTTATATGTGATGAAATAAATCATCTTTTGTCTGAAATAATATGAACAGCAGCTATGCTAATCTTTCTCCTTTTGCTTTCCTGTTTCTATCTCAGGATGCTCACTTGCGGAGACTTAAAGGGATAGTTCACCCAAAAATGAAAATTCTGTCATTAATTACTCACCCTCATGTCGTTCCAAACCCGTAAGACCTTCGTTCATCTTTGGAACACAAATGAAGTTATGTTTGATGAAATCCGAGAGCTTTCTGAGCCTGCATAGACAGCAAGGTAACTACCACGTTCAAGGCCCACAAGGGTCGTAAGGACATCGCTAAAATAGCCCATGTGACTTCAGTGGTTCAACCTTCATTTTAAGAAGCCATGAGAATACTATTTATGTGCAATTTGCAAACTTTATTCAACAATTCTTTATGTTATGTGTACCTATATGTCCACTTTTATTTGTAAGCAACACTCAGACGCAAAATGAAATGACGAGTTTTGATAAAATGACAAAAAAATCATCAAAATGACAGTATGCTGTGTTTTGCATCATGCTGTAGAGTTTTGCTGACCAATAAACTGAGAAAAAATAAACATTGCTCTTTTACATATGTCACCAACACTGTAACAATGCAAAGTGGGTTGAACATGGTTGAACTTAGCCTAATGCAGAAGGATAGTGTTTAACTGAACACAGGACTTGTGTTATCTTTGAGCTGCATGTGTGCTGTGAGGGTGTGTGTTCTGTACAGATGGCATGTGGATGTTAATGCATGAGAAAAACACATGCTACAGCAAATGTATTAGCCTGCACAGATGTGAAATGAACAGTTTTAGCACAGTATATTGGATTGTTGTCATGTGCAGTCTCGTGTCCTCCAGCAACTTTCGCTTTCGTTAGCTTCGGCTGAAAAGCAGGGCATCAGGTTGAACCGCGCAGTTCAGAAGTCGACAGCTCACTCTTGACGAAGCTCTCGCTTTCCGGTAAGTGCAAGATTAAGGGGCAGATTTGTCCTTTTATTTGCTCTTTAATGTTTCGACATTACTGTCGAAAAAAAGTAGGCTGTGTCAGTAAAAGTTGTCATTGTCGACAGTAAAAGTCTGGAACTGCTCTGCAAATCTCTAGACCGTCATTTTGAACAAACCATCTGCTGTCCAAAGAAGAAGCTTAATGCGAACACATATGTGTGAAGACGGGCATTCATCTTCAAGACCGATCAAAATGAAATTAAATCTTTAAACCGGTGTGTGTGCGTTTTGTACGAAACGAAAATGAAACTAAACGCATTTCTCTTCAGTCGCTTCAGTCTTTAAAGGGGTCATATGATGTTGCTAAAAATAACATTATGTTGTGTATTTGGTGTAATGAAATGTGTTTATGCGGTTTAAGGTTAAAAAACACATTATTTTCCACATACTGTACATTATTGTTTCTCCTCTATGCCCCGCCTTTCTGAAACGCGTAGATTTTTACAAAGCTCATCGGTCTGAAAAGCGAGGTGTGCTCTGATTGGCCAGCTATCCAGTGCGTTGTGATTGGCCGAATACCTCAAGCGTGTGACGGAAATGTTACAGAGACAAAAACATTAAAACCCATTATAAACGAGGCATTCCTTGCATCCAGTGGGGACATACTTACTGAATGACTTATTCTGTCTTTTTACGTGTTGCGTTGCATCGCGCCGCGTAAACATAAAACCATGTCTGCATTTGTGATCAGAGAAACGACAAACAACTAGCACTGCTCTACACTGCTCAAAACTCAGTTTGAATCATCAGTGGCAAATCCCTTAAATATGAAAACATACTTTACAGGCTGTGAGTCAGCATTATTTGTCAGAACACCAGCATTGTAGGCTACTCTCCCTGGAAACAGTCCTCGTCCTCCATAAAATGTGCTGCACACATCTGAATATTTGGGTTAAACTGTTCCGCTTTCACAACGAAGCACACAGCGTCTTCACGGCATGGCGGCAGCAGCAACAATACTACAGCGAGAATAAAAGTTACACCTTCTTTCTTTGCGTGAACATTTGGGTGGCGTTATGCAAATCTTCCCACATCGTGAGGTAGATATGTGGGGGCGTGTTTAAACGAGGCGTTTTAGGTGGGTGTGGTTGACTCTTAACTTTTATAAAGAATATCTCTTTGGATTTGAGACTTTAGTCTTTGCAACTTCACAGATCTTCTTTATGCACCAAGAGCTTGTAACACTCCAAAGAGAAAGGAAACATTGAAATCGCATCATATGACCCCTTTAAGACAACTTTAGGAATAACTACATAAAGTATAAAATGCTGACAGATCGAGCAATTGACAACTTTATGATTTAACATCTAGGCCTACACTTTAGTGTTCATTTTTAAAAGTTTGCCATTTCTCTCTCTCTCTCTCGGTGTTAAGCAAGATTTCCTACTTTTCAAAGTGATTTCAATTTTCGATTTCAAAGTGATTTCAAATGTAATCTTTTACATTTGAACAATAACGATTTGCTAAAGCATTTTGAGCACTTACAGTTTTCGGAGCACACTTAAGCATTGCTTAGCTACTTGGAGCATTTGTTTACAAACTTAAAACGCTCAGTTGTAATATTTATTTGTATATTATAAGCTATTAATCAAACCTAAAGTTTTCTTTCAGCTGGTGTTTGGAGATTTTCCCACAGTCATGTCAGAGGGACAGTCGGATGATGGAATGGATTGTGAGGAATATGTGAGTCACAGAGTAACTTTAGCATTTATCTTTGAATATATTAATATTTATGATTTGCAAAATATGTTTTTTTTTGTGCCATGTACTCTATGTCAAAAAAACATCATACAGCTCAGATAGTTATGTGGCATATGTCATTTAAAAGGTCTCACTGAGTAGAATAAAACAAGCTTTCAAGGGCTAAGAAAAAGGCTACCTTGGTTCCAAATGCTGTAACTTTGGATTACTTCATGATATCACCACAACAATTTAGTTTACACACAGCTCACATGTTGGGGAACATCACCAAAAAAAAAAAAAAATTCTCCAACCTTATTTCCTAAGATATTGAATGTCAAATATGTAAAATTTCCTTTGAGCACACAAATTTTTCCTGACATTTGATCACATATTTCTCAGAAGGAGAATGTCCAAATGTAAAGGTTTTCTTCCCCCTAAAAATACAGACACATTTCTATCAAGCAATACATACCTTTTGACTCGCCTTGCTACGGGTTTGGAGTTATTTACTTTTGTGTATGTCACTCAGAAAACAACAGTTTTTAAAATGCCTTCAGGGTGTCAAGGGCTAAACAAAAAGGCCTCTTTTGTTCCAAAATTATGTACGTTTTGGATGCTTTATGATATCGCCACGAAATGTGTAACATATACAGTTAACATGATGGGGAAACTAAAACTACAGAACGTTTTCTATCAGACGATACATACCTTTCGACTCTTCTTGTTACACGTTTGGAGTTATGAGTTATTATTTTTGTGTACTGTATGTCACTCAGAAAAAGCAACACCTTCAGGGAGGCAAAAATGCCTTCAGGGCATAAAGGGTTAATGTAATATAGGTACACAATTAAAAAAAATGGTAAAACAAGTGGTCACCACAAAATGGTTTTCACAAACATGGTCAGCTGCCATTAAATAGCAAAATACATTTAAGATTTATTGAGAATGGTTGTTCTTGGTTTGTGGCAAGTGCGAATAAATGACCATGCCTCTTATTGTTTTTGTTGATAATAATATTAGGGAAATCCACAGCCCATCAATATCTCAAACAGTGTTGATCAAGATATGGAGGATGTAAGTCAGGGTTCTAATGCTCAGGTGAGTCACATCAAGTGAAATATATATACAGTATATAACTATATATATATGAGTGTGTGTGTGTGTGTTATCTATTTTATGAGGTAGCAATTTTTTATGTCTTTGATAGAAAAATTACTTTTTTAATGACTTTTATTTTATGATTTTAATAAATTAAATATGTATGAAAAAGTTCTTTAAAAAAAAAAAGTTAAAAAGACATTTATTGTAATTCCACAAACTGGGTAATATTCTCACTCTCTCAGGGTACCGGTGAACGTGTAATCACTCAACAACCTCTCAGAAACATTGGACATGATAATAAGGTAAATATTGATCTACATTTGCTCATTTACAACACATACACTCTTAAAAATAAAGGTGCTTCACGATGCCATAGAAGAACCTTTTTGTCTAAATGGTTCCATAAAGAACCTTTAACATCTGAAGAACCTTTCTGTTTCACAAAAGCTTCTTTGTGGTGAAAGAAGGTTCTTCAGATTATAAAAAGGTAAGAAAGAGATGGTTCGTTAAAGAACCTTTGACTGAATGGTTCTTTGTGGAACCAAAAATGGTTCTTCTATGGCATCGCTTGAAGAACCTTTTGAAGCACCTTTATTTTTAAGAGTGTAGCTACTTTAGAATGGCATCACAGAGACAGCGCTAAATTGGATTAGGCTTGATTATGTTCCCTCTTTTGTTTTCTATTATTTATGACTAAAATCACTGAGAAATATTTTCTTTACCTGTTGTCCTACAAAAGATGAAACAACTGGAGTTTCATCCAATCAACAAAAGTAAAAACAATATTTGTTCAGGATCAATAATTTCCTCTCAAAATGTAGATGTTGGAGGTTTGTTTTATTTATTTGTTTATTTATTTATTGGTGGCATGGGCCACTAAACGCATATTTAATAGGTCTTATCTAGAATGATTATGAGAAATAATGAATAATTCAATTAATGATTAAATAATATATGTCATCAAGCCATTTTTATAACGATGCTCACAAAATAATTATATTTTAGACATGGGAACAGTTCACTGCCCATGTTTGATATATCAGTCGATACTGAATATCGATATGTATTGCCTTCAGTGTCATACACAGTTGTCAACTACTGGTGTGAGGGAATTATCCTGACATATTTATTTAACCTACATTTATATTATAAAATAAGGTGTTGCAGATATGCACAGACATAGGTGTCTCAACGTGTTGCTGAGTTACTTGCCCTCACAGAAAGCAGTTATTAATTGTATTGATATTAAAACAGAGAATATTCTTCTTATTTATTTAATTATTTTTTTATGTGTACATTAGGGCTTCAGTGCAGCAGGTGCTGAAAGTCAAGACTCTAGACATCCTCCGGATCACAAGAAGCATCAAACCATCACATCGGGTCAAACAAACCAATCACAGCCAGAGCCAGAGAAGGTATGGACTAAAGAGCAGAGCTTGAGCCATAGATTTTCTAAGAGTCATAAATATTTTATAGAATATCAATTATCTTATATTTGTTTGTTTACTTTAGTTCAATATTGCAGAGAGTTTTGTGATAATGACTTGGCTCCCACAGGTTGTTTGCACATAAGGTCACTGCTGTGGCGTGAAATGCAGCTGGAGGACAGGAAGTGAATTTTCTAAAGGAATCGCTAGCAGAAACTCAATATGGCTATGTTTTTAATTGTTTACGGATGCTCAACCGTAAACCACAAGGAGCTTTTATCGTGTATGAAAATATGTTGTTCAAAAGGGGGGAAAAGACAAGAAATTGACTGAAAAATGCAGGAAAAAGTGTCCCGGGAGGAGCCGAGACAGATAATGCTTGTGTGTGCAAATGGTTAATATAAGATATAATAATATATTAAAGGGGTCATATGACGATGCTAAAAATAACATTATGTTGTGTATTTGGTGTAATGAAATGTGTTTATGCGGTTTAAGGTTTAAAAAAACACATTATTTTCCACATACTGTACATTATTGTTTCTCCTCTATGCACCGCCTTTCTGAAACGCGTCGATTTTTACAAAGCTCATCGGTCTGAAAAGCGAGGTGTGCTGTGATTGGCCAGCTATCCAGTTAAATACCGAAATTTAATTAACTGATATAATGTTAATATACCAACCTACTGAAGTACTGAAATCTGTTTTGTATCTTTGTAATACACTGATAACCACCAAATGCAGATGATGATGAGAAAGTCACATGATGAACCAAAGCCCATCACAAGCAGCTTTTAAATACTAACACATATATAGAAGGTGCACAGTGTGTCATTCACACAAACACTAAACACCATCACGGTAACACACATGACACTGAAATAATGCAATAAACATTCATTTAACAACATTAGGTGTAACACACAACCCTAATATACAAAACTGATAAGAAAAAACTAAGAAGAAACATAGTTATTTCAACAAGAAAACATCAAATTTGAAATGTAACGCAGGGAATTGTGGGAATGTCAATTTACGGTTATTCACTGTAAATTATACTTATTTCTTTTTCACTTCCAAAAACGGTATACTACCGTAAAATTAGTGTCCAATACATGTAATGTCCAATACAGTTTTTCTACAGCTACTCTGCAGGTTCAGGAAACAGTCCTCCATAAAATGCATCACACAGCGTCACACACGGCGGGCTAGAGTGAGCGTCCGGCGGGCTTGTGGCAACCACATGTGACGACCCCGGGCTGGGCTCCGCTTCATCCACGGTGAAAGCCGATCCGGCGATCCACAGCGCAAAGTTGTAGTATTTCCTCAGCGACCAGCACGGATCAGCTCCAGGCATGACGAAGCGAATATCGCCCTCTTTTGGAAGACCAAACAAAGTAGTTTCGCTTTCACAACAAAACACACAGCGTATTCACAACATGCGGCAGCAACAATACTACAGCGAGAATAAAAGTTATGCCTTCTTTCTTTGCGTGAACATTTGGGCAGCATTATGCAAATCTTCCCACATAGTGACGTAGACATGTGGGGGCGTGTTAGAACGAGCCGTTTTAGGAGGGCGTGGACAAGTCTTAACTTTTATAAAGAATATCTCTTTGGATTTGAGACTTTAGTCTTTGCAGCTATACAGATCTTCTTTATGCATCAAGAGCTTGTAACACTCCAAAGAGAAAGGACAAATTAAAATCACATCATATGACCCCTTTAAAATATTAACACAGAAATATATAAATAGATACAGGGCTGACAACTCTCATGCATTCAGCATGTGACACTCAGAATTCACACATAGACACGATGGAAATAAGATATGTGACCCTGGTCTTAAGTCGCTGGGGTATATTTGTTGCAATGGCCAAAAATACATTGTATGGGTCAAACATTTTTATTCTTTTATGCCAAAAATCATTAGGAAATTAAGTAAAGATAATGTTACATAAAGATATTTAGTAAAATTCCTACAGTAGATATATCAAAACTTAATTTTTGATTAGTAATATGTATTGCTAAGAACTTAATTTGAACAACTTTAAAGATGATTTTCTCAATATTTAGATTTTTTTGGACCCTCGGATTCCAGATTTTCATTTTACATGCTGCTAACAGGACCAATGGCTACATACCCTGTACATGCAGCACAGTTTCAGGATATCCCGCATCACTCATTTAAATGCGGGATTCACTTTTGAAATCGCTTGTTTGCCATCAGGGTGAGTTACTTAGCCTATATCCACCGCCCCGATGGCAGGAAAGTATTTCAGTTTAGTTGAAAATGTGCTCCTCTTCATTACATAAGGATCACGTCCTTATGTACAACATATGTTGTGATTTTCTGTTTATACCTTCCTGTTGAATAGTGTCTAAACCAGTACAGTATGGACTTTCCTCCATCTCATCCATTCTGCTTGTCACTTCCTGCCCTCCATCTGAATTTCATGTGTCATCAGAATCACGTGATTGCAATCAAGCTAATAAACAGAAAAATATATTTATGACATAACGAGAAGGGTTGTAGGTTTGTGGCAGTCAGTTAGAACAAATTACAATGGCAATTATATATTGTACTTATATTAATATATATAGAACATTATTCTTTATTCAACAGATCTCACCTGCTCAGATAAAACAATCTAATGATCAGGTGAGTACCAGTCACTGTGCAATGTTGTTCACAAAATAATTATATTTTAGCCATGGGAACAGTTCACTGCCCATGTTTGATATATCAGTCGATACTGAATATTGATATGTATTGCCTTCAGTGTCATACACAGTTGTCAACTACTGGTGTGAGTGAATTATCCTGACATATTTATTTAACCTACATTTATATTATAAAATAAGGTGTTGCAGATATGCACAGACATAGGTGTCTCAACGTGTTGCTGAGTTACTTGCCCTCACAGAAAGCAGTTATTAATTGTATTGATATTAAAACAGAGAATATTCTTCTTATTTATTTAATTATTTTTTTATGTGGACATTAGGGCTTCAGTGCAGCAGGTGCTGAAAGTCAAGACTCTAGACTTCCTCCGGATCACAAGAAGCATCAAACCATCACATCGGGTCAAACAAACCAATCACAGCCAGAGCCAGAGAAGGTATGGACTAAAGAGCAGAGCTTGAGCCATAGATTTTCTAAGTTCTAATAGATTTCTAATATAAAGTTTTCTAATAGATTTTCATAAACATTTTATAGAATATCAATTTGCTGTGAATTTACTCATCCTCAGGCCATCCAAGGTATGGGTGACTTGTTTTCTTCAGTAGAACAGTAACAGTGGTCATTGGTGATATAATATGCAAATCAAAGGCTACCATTACTCTGAGAGTGAAAAATAAGCATATCAGGGAAACAAAATTAATACCCATGGGCCTTCAGTGAAATGATCAGTCTTTGCAAGAAACATTATTTGCATAACATTATTACCTGTAATCCACAGCCTCAGGCACATGGGGAAGTCTGATTCTTTTCCACAAACTGGTTCTTTTGGAAAGTTCGTTTTAATGAATTGGTTCAAAAACCTGATTCACCAGTTTATTTAATCATGCAATGATGTAACGTATAGGCAATTATATTATTAAAGCAGCCAATAGTGATATGAAACTGTAACAAACGTCCACTGGAGGCAAGTTGAATGAGAACCCATGTGCAGCTTAATAAAATCCAAAAGTGAGCAGAAACAAAATGAATAAGACTTGGCTTGGCAAAAACACAAACAAACTCACCAAACAGTGGATTACACAAACAAAGCTAAACAATGGACAATGAAACATGAGGGCTATATATATATATATATATATATCATCAAACAAAGGCGTCACATGAAACGATCCAACCAAT
Source organism: Sinocyclocheilus grahami (assembly GCF_001515645.1). Lineage (NCBI taxonomy): Eukaryota > Metazoa > Chordata > Actinopteri > Cypriniformes > Cyprinidae > Sinocyclocheilus > Sinocyclocheilus grahami. The sequence continues at coordinate 318,011 of NW_015505575.1, forward strand.
GAGAGCAATGGATGGCCTGAAGATGAGTAAATTAATAGCTAATTTTCATTTTGGGTGAACTATCCCTTTTCTGTCATGACAACTCTCTGAGAGTTTAGCATGGTAATATACATGGCAGTGTTAACGTGTTAGTCTTGGCAGAATAGATCTTCTAAGCTTCTGCTGCTGCAGAGCAATTACCGAGACTTGCTACTGCCAATACAGCCACAGACATGCTGCTGTGAGCATGTAAGAAATACTGCTGCTGCACATATAACATACATGAAATAACCCCCATAAAGCAGGAGACACAGAAACGGAAAATACAAGCTAGTGTTGGGCGATATGCTCAATTTTCATATTGTCTTATCGTCAGCTTGTGAGATCGCCGATACACAATATTATCGTGCTAATTTATGTAATTATTTACTTAGTTTCATTGCGAGAAAGTGAACCAACTCCAGCGTAAGGCTAAAAGCAGCCTAATGTTTTTAAATATGACTGAATTTGTATTTAACATGATAACAAATGAATAGAAACATCGTAAGTCACTAATTATAATGCTTACATTTCCTCAGTTATTCAAAAAGCAGCTACAGAAAACGAGCAAAAAACATTACATTACCAAAGAACATCATCACAAGCTCAGTCTAGCGTGAGTTTATGCACTTTAAAACCACTCCTGTTAAACTCAGTGAATCTATACTATGTGATGATTAAATCTCTTATACTTACATCACACGTACATCTGCACTTTGTTGTTTATAATGAGAGAATTCATATGTATTAAATAAATGAATGTGACATTGAGGTTACGCAGCTAAATATTGTGAACCCCGGTTGAAGTGTATACAAGTACAAATGCTTATTTCATTTAAACCTGTTCTCATGTTTGTAGCTTGTCTGTGTGTCCTCACGGCGATTACATACACTAGACTGCTTGTTGTTGCAGCTTTATAAATACAGTTGCGTAAATTCTACTGCTTATATGCGTAGTATTTTTCTCCTGCATGAGAATGCAAGACTGTTACTCATGATGCTTAGTTTAAAGCTTGATTATGGTTGCTCGTTTAGAAATTAATAAGGCAGACCATGCAATATGCTCAGTGAAAGTTAAATACAAAATACAACTATACAAATATACAAATAAGATGTAAAAATATATATAGCACAAGGCATATGGCAGATAGAGTGCAAACCAGTAAAGTAAACAACAGTGCAGATATAATGATTGTAGTGCAAAAAAATGATTTGTAGTGCAAAAGAGCTTATTCAGACTGATTAAAGTGACAGTGTGTGTGTGTGAGTATTTGGGAGGGGGGAGTGGGAGAGTCCGTCAGAGGGTCAGAGTTCAGTGGTGCGTGGGGCAAAAGAGGGGAGGGGGGGGCAAGGTCGGGAGGGAGTTCAGCTTCCTGACAGCCTGATGGATGAAGCTGTCCTTCAGTCTGCTGGTCCTGGCCTGGAGACTCCGCAGTCTCCTCCCTGATGGCAGCAGACTGAAGAAGCTGTGTGTCGGGTGGGTGGGATCACCTGCAATGCAGAGGGCTTTGCGGGTGAGACGGGTGTTGTAGATGTCCTGAAGGGACACCCCTTTGTGTCAGTATTTTATATTTTGTTGAAGCACCTTTTGCTTTAATTACAGCCTTTAGTCTGTTGGGATTTGTCTCTACTAACTTTGCACATCTAGACTTTGCAATATTTGTCCACACTTCTCGGCAGAACTGCTCAAATTTATGGTGTTATTTTAATGACAAATGTCGAGAGCGCATTATTGTAGCGCGAAAGCACATTAATATAAATCAGATACTCGCTGCTCTCGCCCAGAGAGTGTGCGCGCACTTAAAACGTGTCTCTCCTCTCACTCAAACTGTGTCCTGTGCACTCGCAAATCTCTCTGTGCTCATGCGCTAGATATTCATTCTTTTCGCACCTGAATTAAACGTTGTCAAAAGAAAACTGATTTTTTTCACTAAAGGCCTTTCCTTGTTTTTTATTGTATTGTTTATTGTCTTTTCTGTGATTGCGCATATGCATCTCTCTGTAAAATACTTTGTAAACACTTTTAAAAGGCACTATATAAATAAAGCTTTCAACAATCAGACCTCCACAACTGACTGATGAAAATACTATGTGAAATCTAATTGGCTGAGAGGGAACTGAACCTGGAATTCTTTTGACAATCAGAGATGGATCTTTAATTTATTTCCAGTTTAATAATATTTAGCAATGTTAATGAGATGTGGCCTATATTAGAAATGGCTGAATTGGGTGCTTGGATGATTTGTACATAGCCTATAACCTCTGTCCAACTGGTTGGTCTCTGAGCAATTGATGTAAAAACAACATATTATAGCCTATGGCTCTAAAGACTTCATATAAAAGATCAATGTTATGTCATAATATGTCAGATACCTCAACTGAATTTAAAATAATTGCAATAAATTCTCAGTCGGTATGATGGCAATAGTAACAATTCCAATCAAATCAACATCAAATGCAAAAATAGACGTAAATGATGCAAGATATAACACAATAAATGCTCTGATAGAATCACTGTTTGGACATTTATTGGGAGTTTTTTTTTTTATCCAGTGTTTGTTTTCAGTTCTATTTTAGTTAGATTTTTTTTTCATGAAAACTCTATAGCTACACATTCAATGGCATTCTCAAACAGTGAATATACAATTATATGACAGTTACATGTAATTACATTGTCTGCAAATGCATTAAACCCATAGAATATAATGTAGTAATGTTATGACAAATATGGGAAATTCATTATAGTGTTATATTTGGTCTCCACTTCTTAAGTATAGGGAATAGTGCATCTGACCCTTATCTAAATCTGTCCTTAATCAGAAGATATATTTATTTATTTCAATCCAAGTGCACAATAGGTTATACACTCTTAAAAATAAAGGTGCTTCAAAAGGTTCTTCAAGCGATGCCATAAAATAACCATTTTTGGTTCCACAAAGAACCATTCAGTCAAAGGTTCTTTAAAGAACCATCTCTTTCTTACCTTTTTATAATCTGAAGAACCTTCTTTCACAACAAAGAAGCTTTTGTGAAACAGAAAGGTTCTTCAGGTTCTTTATGGAACCATTTAGACAAAAAGGTTCTTCTGTGGCATCATGAAAATATTAAAGTTCAGATAAATCTGATGGTAGCGTTGGTGGACTGCAGTCTTCAAGTCCTTCCTCAGATTTTCAGTGGGGTTTAAGTCTGGGCTCTGAAGGCCATGCAAGCACATTCACCTTTTTCTCCTTCAACCACTGTGTGCTCAGTTTTGCTGTTTTGCTGTGTTCATTGTCATGTTGGAAGGTAAACCTTCTTTCCATTGAGAACTTTCTGCCAGAAGGCAGCCGATTTTCCTATTTTCCTCGACAGTATTTTGCCCCATAATTTTTCCTCTTATCCTGACAAGTGCTCCAGTGCCTGCTGCAGAGAAACTCTCCCATAACAGGACATCACCGCCTCCATGCTTTACTGGAGGAATGCTGTTATTTGGATGCTGAGCTGTATTGCATTTCTGCCAGACATATCGTTTGGTGTTGAGGCCAAATAATTTAATTTTAGTCTCATCTGACCATAACACCTTTTCCCACGTGGGCTCAGAATCTTCACGTGCACACAATGACCACTGCTATGTTCACACTGCAGGCAAATGTGGCCCAAATCCAATTTTTTTGCTCACTTGTGACTCAGATCTGATTTACTCATGACAGTGTGAGCAGCACAAACCCCATGGAATCTGATCTTTTCAATTCTGATTTGTGCCACTTCCATATGTGGCACTAAATCCGACTCAGGTCAGATGTTTTGCAGTGTGAACAGTCATATCGGAATTCATGCGACTTTTACGTCACTCTAGATCAACATTCGTCGCACTCATGGGAGTCACTTCTAAGATTTTACACACCCAAAGTTATCAAGACAGTTGCGAAAGGTAGTCAGTGGAAGTACAGTGATGTGCCTCATGAAAATATTAAAGTTCAGATAAATCTGATGGTAGCGTTGGTGGACTGCAGTCTTCAAGTCCTTCCTCAGATTTTCAGTGGGGTTTAAGTCTGGGCTCTGAAGGCCATGCAAGCACATTCACCTTTTTCTCCTTCAACCACTGTGTGCTCAGTTTTGCTGTGTGCTTTGGGTCATTGTCATGTTGGAAGGTAAACCTTCTTTCCATTGAGAACTTTCTGCCAGAAGGCAGCCGATTTTCCTCAAGAATTTGACAGTATTTTGCCCCATAATTTTTCCTCTTATCCTGACAAGTGCTCCAGTGCCTGCTGCAGAGAAACTCTCCCATAACAGGACATCACCGCCTCCATGCTTTACTGGAGGAATGCTGTTATTTGGATGCTGAGCTGTATTGGATTTCTGCCAGACATATCGTTTGGTGTTGAGGCCAAATAATTTAATTTTAGTCTCATCTGACCATAACACCTTTTCCCACGTGGGCTCAGAATCTTCACGTGCACACAATGACCACTGCTATGTTCACACTGCAGGCAAATGTGGCCCAAATCCAATTTTTTTGCTCACTTGTGACTCAGATCTGATTTACTCATGACAGTGTGAGCAGCACAAACCCCATGGAATCTGATCTTTTCAATTCTGATTTGTGCCACTTCCATATGTGGCACTAAATCCGACTCAGGTCAGATGTTTTGCAGTGTGAACAGTCATATCGGAATTCATGCGACTTTTACGTCACTCTAGATCAACATTCGTCGCACTCATGGGAGTCACTTCTAAGATTTTACACACCCAAAGTTATCAAGACAGTTGCGAAAGGTAGTCAGTGGAAGTACAGTGATGTGCCAGAACTCAAAAGTACTACAGTGACAACTCTACAAGCACAACACAAGGGCTTGTATCATAAAAGTTTAAAAACTCTGCTCTCTTCTGTCACATCTTTGTCTTTATATTTCATATTGCCTGTGCATACTTCCGTTGGCCTCTGCGGCAGATCACACTATAAATAAATGCATAATCGGTTTACTTTATGTCCTCAGTTCAGAACCATGATCTGTTCACACTGGAATCGGCAAAAATCGGATCTGAGCAAAAATTGGAATTGAGCACTAAGGCTCGCAGTGTGAACGTAGCCTTTGTCATAAATTCCTGATTCTTTTCTATACCCACTGTATATATATATATATATATAAATCACTTTCTCCCCCATATTCCCTTTAAAATTATTTAGGTGGGTCTTGGGATAGATTGTACTTGTCTAAGTGTGTCCTGGAATGAAAACGTTTGGGAACCACTTGAAAATCAAGATGAAATCACTTCATAGATAGTGGTTTGTTGGACGAACTCCATCATGTGGTGGAATAACCCGCTCAGTCACAGATATGACAATAACATGTTTGAGGTGTAATCTCGTTTGCAACTCTCTTCACGATCCTATAGCTAAAACAACGGCACATGGCTTTGGTTATGGGTTTACAAGAACTGATACAATGTACGCCTAGAATTCACCTGCATGTGTACCTGTAAGTTGCTTTAGAAAGTATCTGCCAAATGTGAATGTAAAAGATACTAAAAAATTTAAATAAATACATAAATAAATAAATAACAATAAAAACCTTTTGTTGATTCTAAGGTACACAAAATCCAAAACCTCTCTTCTGTTCATATTGTCTCGGTTCAGTTATGTTTTGTTTGCCATTTTCACCATGGTCACTGATTTGATAGCTGTTCATTATTAATGACCTTGTTTGATCTGTGTATATAAGTGCCTGTGTTTTCAGTTCTCATTTGTCTTTTCTTGTCTGTTATGTTTGTGTTTGCATGCATTCCTTTGTTTAGATTGACCTGTGGATATTATTTAATCTGTTCTGAATCTGATTCTTCCTCGTCTTCCTGCAACCCTTTGTGACAGATATTGATTTGAAAAATATTAAACGAATTGTTTTGTAGACTTAAAATATATCATTAAAATTATTTTTAACATGGTGTTTCTTGTTTTTAGAATTTACCATCAAGCCGTGTTGAAGGTCAAGACTCTAGATCATCTCTGGATGAACAGAAGCATCAGGATATCACAACAAACAAATCAGACTCACAGCCAGAGGAGGTACTGACTAAAGAGCAGAGCTTGAGCCATAGATTTTCTGAGGGACATTGTCACCAGAATATCAGTAATTATGTTTATATGACTGATTAAATGCCAGTGCATAGAATTAAGAAGAATGAACACATTAACATGTGTTAATTAACACAATGATTTTTGTTCCTACATATAAACACATTATCATTCACATCATTTTAGAGTTTAGACCGTATAACTCTCCAGGTCTTTCCCTCCCTCAATACTTTTGCTCCCGATGATGTGCTACAGTGTCTGATTTAAATGAATTCGATAGGAGTCAAAGCACTTTGATATTTCTTTATAATTGTAGCCAGCTGTCCAATTAAAAATTATGAAATTAAATGAATTTATAATAGAAACAATATAAAATATGAAAACATAAAATTTTTGTTATGGTTTAGTTTATTGTCTGCATTTGCTATTCTTCATCATAAAATAGTTTTTAAACATAACTCGGCTATGAGTGAGTATAGTTAATTTTTCATATAGAAATATGACTCTGCATTCATTATGATTTTTCCTATAACAGGCCATTTGTAAAAATGGTGATATAAACACAACCCAATCACAACCCTCAGCACCACTGGATATTGCCAACTTGAAAATCAAAGTGCACTGGAAAGAACCATTTCCAGATAAATGGAGTAAAAACTTAGAGATGGCCATTCAGAGATGGTTGTCCAAACTGGAAGGAGCACCATCTGTCCACAGCATTCAACTCATGGATGATCAATCATGGGCACAGGTGCAGATTACACCATCAACGGGTGAGATGATTTATGATAATTCACTTTAATGCCCTTTTCAGTTTAAATCTTGTAGATGATAGTATCTATATATAAATAGCTAAAATACATTAAGTTTTTTTTTTTTAGTATTGTTATATTACACAAAGACAAATACTAGTGTTGGTGGTAATACATTACTAGAAACACATATTACAGATGACATTTCAAGTCAAGTAATGAGTGAAGTATTAAGTAAAATGTTAATTTTAAAGTTACAAATAACGCTAACTGTTAAGGCCAGTTCAAACCAAAAAAATAACTGCATTTATGGCGAAAATAAATTTTTTTTTTGTGTCAATCCATGTTCATTTTGACCACGAACATGTGCTGTGATTCAGTGCTTGCTGTGCAACAACAATAGTTTCAGAATGGAGACGATCACTGCATCTGCAATGCATCTGCCCCACCGTGTCTGTGTGTGTGTGTGTGCAGTGTGAATGCAGTGTGAATGCTCTAATCTGTTAACCTGGAAAAAAAATAAATACTGCAGACAGATCATGTGAAACAGGCATCGCTCACAGCTCTGTCAGAGAGACTCTCGCTATTGCTTTTCTGCTGTTCACTATATTCAAGTGAAAACACTAAACAAAATGATTTCTTGCTGTTGAATGGTTTCTTCTGATTGATTTCACTTAGTGGACTTTTATATTTTAAATATATTTTTCTCTATAGCTCTAGAAACTTTAGAAAATCATGGGACTGTATATTTGCATTTTAAACATGAAAATAAGGATGCGACTGCGCAGATTTTTCTGGATGAAGAACATTCTGTGACTGTATCACAAAACACCTCCACGTCGGACACGAACAGAAATCCATCATCAAAGGTATCAAGTTTACTTTTTAAGGTATTGATTGCTTCGAGAACCAGGGGTGGATCTAGAAAATGAGTTAAAGACACCCTACAGTCACTAATTTTATCCCTTAAAACTCATCATGTCTGTGATTGGCTACATTGCAAAAGCACATTGTAAACAGAAACCTTTGAGCAGGTATGAAAAGCCCCGCCCTGCACGATGAGAAGACTAGTTACATGTTTGTGATGTAGGAAACACGGGTGGTTTCAATCCATGTTTTTGATTTTGGTGCACCACAGTTTTAAGGAAAAAATACTCAGCAATGATAAATTTGATACATTTGCACATGGTTTGACTTTAAGCATATTAAAAACCCCAGATAGACATAAACAACATTAAATACTTGATTTTTACCATAAGGGTGTCTTTAAAGGGTGGGAAGGGGGTGGCTTGAGGACAGAGGCTACACACTGCAGCTGAATTTGGTTATCAATCACCACAGTTCAGAAACTTATAGAAATGACAACTGAATTAGCCGCATTTACCAAAATCCTATGCAGTGTGTACTGAACCAAAGTTAACAACGAGTTGTTAATGCAGTGTGAATCAAAGATGTGTCTCAATTTTCTGTCATCTTTGCAAGAATGTATTTTGAAGATTGCACAAAGTAAGATATATCTTTAGCAACAGTGTGAAAGTGAATAGCGGTATTAAACATATCAATCAGTGCAATATGTGTCACAAATATGCGTCATCGTTTTTAAATATCGCAGTTTTCATAGTCTACACTACAATATGAAATGTTGTACTTGGGAGTGTCTTCAAAAAGCTCAGTTTTCACTGTCTCAGTGTGGACGAAAGGCCAACATGTAAAGAAAAAAATGTGCTTTTAGTGTAGACGTAGCCTAGATCAGTGCTGGGCAACTGGCCCTCAAGTAGTGATGATCATTAAAGAACGATTTGTTCATTGTGCCTATCATGTGACATGAATGAAAGTCTTGGGAGGTAAACTACTCATTTATGTCCCTCATAAATGATCCTTGACTGCATTATAATGATTTCTTAATTTGGATTATGATCGAGATTACGTAGATGGATGTGTTTGGGGAATTAGGCTGTTGAAAATATAACATTTAACAACACTCAAATGGATGAAATGACTTGAATAAAGAATAATAAATAATAAAATAAAGTTCACTTTGCTAAACGAGATTGAATGAGAGAGTCAGTCAAATGATAATTCAGGTGAATTATGACTTAAATGTGACTAATTCACATAATGCATAAAATTAAAGGAAATAATTAGGATTATTACTACTATTATAGTTTCTATGTTCAATATCTTTTTATTGCTTTTATTTAATTTAATTTTATTAATATTGTTATTATTTGAATAATAGTAATACCTTCAATTTTTAGGCGCCTTTCAAAACACTCAAGGACACCGTACATCATAAAAGAAAAGCAATAAAATACAAAACATCATAACATAGTTTAGATGGCAAAAAGGTATATATCCTATGTTCCCTTTATTTATTTTCTTACTGAGCAAAACTTTTCTCTGTTGAACAGACATTTTGGCCACTTGAGCAAAAACATTCTTTATACTAGACCTGTACAGCGCGCGCGCACACACACACACACACACACACACACACAATTGTGTAACTTTTAACTTTAATGTGCTATTTATATTTGATTTGACCTTTGATGTAACTAAATAATGCACATTTTAGGTTACCAGAGATTTTTTAAATATTTTTTACAGTGCTTTGTTACCAAGAAATTCTATAAAAATGTATTTAAAAAATCAGAACAGTTAAATTCTTTGTAATAATATAATACTATAATATAATATAATATAATATAATAACAAACTGAAGCATTTAAACTGATAGAATAGAATAGAATAGAATAGAACAGAAAACAATCTGAAGAATTTTAACAGATCTGTAAGCTAAATGTTTTCAAAAAACGTGAGCATGTGAATTCTTATACAGTTATCTAAGTAGAGTTTAGAGTAGTAGAGTTTGCACACTACTACATCTGTGTGTGACTAAATATCTTTTATTAGAGTTTTGTTTGAGTTCTGTGCACATCATCCGCTATTTCCACCACTTAATCAAACCACTCTTCTTTAAAACATGATGACGTTTTCTTTCACATGTCATTGTGTTTGCATTGGCTCTCATGTTGAGCTATTTTGTCCTCAGCCATTAAAGTATTCGATTTCTACAGCGATTCATTTAGCACAAATTTTTCTACTCTTTCTATGTAACCTTCTGCGCGGTCGTGACTTAAGAAGTGCGATTAGAAGATTAGATTTCTCAGAGGGCCTCTGAATTAGCAGAAAAACAGTAATTGTCTGATTAACAAATACATGGAAAACAGTCCATTTGTGCACAAATTGAGCTACACTGGTTTTACTGTGTGTTTTTGACTCACTAAAACGTAATTTGTTTCCTCATTACATGAGGATTGCTGCACATATATGCAGCCAACGAAGACAACTTATAGAGCTTACATTTATATTTTATACACTGGGATTTACACAATTACTGTAAAAGTCACTGTTGGTATCAACTCCTTAAAATCCCATGATATGTTTTTAGGTGAACGAGACTAAACCTGTGACTTCTGCTGCATCAGATGACAAAAATAATGATGCAGATGTTCCAAGTAAGACTAAGACCATTAAAACGGATGAAAAATACCCAGAGACCTCAGCTGGATTTACTGTCCCCCTCCATCAGTTCTGGTACATGCTTCATGCTTACAAAAAGGAGGTAGAGAAAATTGAGAAACAACATGGAGTCAATATGCATGCAGAAGTGTCAGTCTCATTCATATCCACCCAGAACTCAAGCCCTGATTCTGTCTCCAAAGCCTCGGAGGACTTTCAGAATCTTGTCACTGATTGTGTGGTTAATTTTAGTGATGTTACCATTAATCATAATGACATGAATTCAGATATTGTGAAGGAGGCAATTCGTAACATCCAGTTAGAGGAGACAAAGTTGATGTTGACCATGTCTGCCAGCAACTGCCGGTTCTTTGGACCAAATAAATTTACAGACATGATTAAAAGAGAGACAACAAGAGTGGAACAACAATTCAAAGACCTGGATATCCACAGTGTGGCACTATTGAAATATATTACGACATATCCAGCGGTATTCAAACGGTAAGAATATGTAAAACTGAATTGTGATTGACTTATGATTAATAATAATAATACTACTACTACTAATAATAATCACAATATATAAAATCAAAGCACTTTGCAGAAGCTCTACACATACTGTGTGATCCCAATAACCATTCCTCTAGGCTGGAAGACCTGGGCTTTATAACACCAACTATTCTGTGTCCAGTCCGTTTCCTGGGGGGTCACTGTCATACAGAGTTTAGCTCCAAAAACACACCTGACCCAACTAATCAAGGTCTTTGGGATTACTAGAAACTTTAAGGCAAATGTGTTGAAGCAGGTTGGAGCTAAACTTTGCTGAAAATTGGCCCTCCAGGAGAAGGAGTGGACACAAAACGCAGAAAAACAATGAAAACACAAACACACAATATAAAGTATAAAATGTTTAATTTATTTATTGATATATATATATTTATTTATTTATTTTTTGATTTACATGTAGTTTTGGTTAAGGTTATAGCACAGTAATACATCATATTTATCATTTTTTTAGAAGAGGCATCCAAACCCGGGAAACATTTTTCATGGCACATCACGACATGCGTACTTGCCTGACAACCGTGAAGGAAATGAAGTGCTCGCACTGCTGCAGAGGGCTTTTGATCAGAAACTGATCTTTACTGTTGGGACCTCTACAACCTCCGGTTTAGAGAACGCTGTCACCTGGAATGATATTCATCATAAGACCAATACACACGGCGGGCCTCAAAAGTATGATTTCATTTAAAGTCTGTGTTCAATTGTCCATCATGTCCTGCAAAATCAGTAATCAAACATTACGTGTTTATTTGGCTTTCATGTAAATAAAATAGTGTATCTGAACATGTATATCTATTATTTTTCTGTCCACAGCTATGGCTATCCAGACCCTGACTACCTGAAGAGAGTAAAGGATGAGTTGAAGGCCAAAGGCATTGAATGAAGATTTTATTGATGTTCCCAAATGCACATCTAAGCCAAATGTTTACAAATAAGCCATTGATTGATTATGATATTGTAATATACTTATTTTATATATAGTGACTTTCAAAAGTATTCAGACCCTTGACCAGTTTACTGAAAAATAAACTATTTAACTCTTGTTCGGTGTGAAGCAAATCTTAAATCTCAAAATTAATAATTTGAAAGTTGGTTTTAACAAAATAAATAAAAAACTAAAAACATACAATCTTCCAAAAAATGCAACCCCTCTGCTCTGGAGATCCATGTTTACACCGCTGAAATTACAAATCATTATTTTCTTTGGTGTATTCATTCTATACACCTGCATACATGAAGAACACACTTCATCACGGCCACTAATGTGGTTAGCTAATTCTCACAAATGAAACATTGTAAAGTGTTACCAAAACATTTTCAGTGGGTCAAAATACTTTTGGCAGGCACCATATACAGGTGTGGTCACATGTTTACATACACCTTGCAGAATCTGCTAAATGTTAATAATTTTAACAAAATAAAGGGATGATAACGTGCAAAATGTTCTTATTTTGTTCAAAGATCATATTTTTCCATTTAGTATGGCCCATCAGAAGCTGCAGAAGATACTTACATGTTTTGCAGAAGAAAAAATAACCAAAGAATTTGTGGGACTTGCGGGATGATGTTTCTGAAGAGCAGCGGTCAGTTTAACTGCTCAGGACTAACAAAGGACTCATGAAAAAACAGTCATGGATCATCCAGGTAACAGTATTGAGAATCAAGCATATGCAAACTTTTGAACGGGCTCATTTTGATAAATTCAGTTATTATTTTGTCTTCTGGTGTATATGTAAACATCTGTTATGTGAAATACCATATTCAGGACAGTAACATCTTCTCAGGACAGTAACAAATGTTTACGATCCCTCTTATTTTGTTCAAATTGTGAAAATTTCGCAGATTCTGCAAGGTGTATGTAAACTTGTCACCACAACTGTATATATTGGTATTGTTTTAATTAAGGTGATGGGCTTTCATGATGTTCAATTGTAATGAATTGTAATGAAATGTTTTAGCCTGAAGTTGTCTTGTGATTTTCATGCGTATACACTGCAAATATGAAGCGAGTATATAAAGTACCACACTAAAGGCACTTGTGTTGGTCCTGATACTCGCATATATTAAAAAGTGTGTAGTACTTATTTTAATGTGGGACTATGGAAAAAAAAACTTATGGTTTGTGATTATATTTAGATTTAAATGTTAAAGTTTAACATCAATTTTAGTTTTGATAAAAATGTGTAACCACAATTTCTCAGAGAAATCAACTTACCAATTCATTTGTTTGTGTATAGAAAGTTGAGTGCAAAACATACGAAACATGGCACACTTCACCAAATCTTTCACAAACTGCCTATAATAATATTTGTTGATTTTAAACTTTTAAAATGTATGCTTTTTTTCTCAGTGCACCTCTTCATATTTTAGCTCTTGTTTTCAGAAAGCAAAGGATGACTTTATCTCGGAACAGATTTGAATGATTAATCTTCGGTTTTTGTTTCAATCAATCATATTGAAAATGCCACATTTTTTGGACAAAATGTATTGAAGTTCTAACTTTTGGAAATATTTTTTCCTTGTAAACAAGTTGTCATAAATAAAATAAATCAGCTTTAAAATATTTACAATTGTTGTAGATTGTTTCTCTTGTAGGGTTTAAAAGTAACAAATAACTTTGTATACTGTACCTGTTACAACCCATGGCTCTTACAATTCTATGGCTCTCTTTTCTCGGGGCTCTGCTCTTACATTTACATTTACATTTAATAATTTAGCAGACACTTTTATCCAAAGCTACTTACAAATGAGGAGAACAATAGAAGCAATCAGATGAACGCGAGAGCAACAGTATACAAGTGCTGTGACAAGTCTCAGTTAATCTAGCACAGTACACATAGCTAGGTTTTTTTTTTTTTTTTAAATAATGGAATAGAATAGAACAGAATAGAATATAATAGGTAAGTGCTAGTATTAGTTGGTCAGGTGCTGGCGAAAAAGATGTGTCTTTAGACATTTTTTGAAAATGGCCAAAGACTCAGCTGTTCGAATTGAGATCGGGAGGTCATGCCACCAGCTGGGCACAGTCCAGGAAAAGGTCTGTGATAGTGATTTTGTGCCTCTTTGGGATGGTAACACAAGGCATCGTTCACTTACAGAATGCAAGCTTCTGGAGGGCTCATAAGTTTGAACTAGCAAGTTTATGTATATTGGTGCAGCGCCAGTTGTTGTCTTGTAGGCAAAAATCAGTACCTTGTATTTGATGCGAGCAGCTACTGGTAGCCAGTATAAACTGATGAAGAGAAGTGTAACGTGAGCTTTTTTTGGCTCGTTAAAGACCACTCTTGCTGCTGCATTCTGGATCAGTTGCAGAGGCTTGATAGTGCATACGGGAAGGCCCACCAAGAGAGCATTACAAAACAGTGCTGGATTTCGAGAGGGTTTCTTAAGTAGTGGGGTTACCCGAGCCTGCTTAAATGCTGTGGGAAATGTACAAGTGTGAAGAGAGGTGTTGATAATGTGAGTAACCGCAGGTATGACTGAAGAAGAAATGGCCTAAAGTATGTGAGTGGGGATAGGATCAAGTGGACAGGTAGTAGGATGATTGGAAAGGATAAGTTTGGAAACATCCATTTCCGAGAGTGGAGAGAAGGAGGAGAGAGAGTTTCTGGTGTGGAGAATTGGTCATTGATGTTTCTTGTTTTATTTATGAAGAATATTGCAAAGTAATCAGCTGTAAGAGTTGATGAAGGAGGGGGAGGAGGACAGAGAAGAGAAAGTTTTGTAAAGTGTGCGAGAGTCAGAACAGTTGTTAATTTTGTTGTGGTAGTATGTTGTTTTAGCAGTGGAGACATTTGCAGAGAAGGAAGAGAAGAGTGACTGATACACACTAAGGTTGGCTGAGTTTTTATATTTGCGCCATTTCCAGCAAGGGGGCAGAGGGGGTAGTACGTGCTGGTCTGGATGAAAGGGGGCAAAAGTTGTCTAAGCAAGATGTTAGAGTGGAGCAGAGAGTGTCAGTAGCACTGTTTGTGTCCAGTGCTGAAAGCTGAGAGGGTGAAGGAAGTGAGGATGAAACCATAGAAGATAGGCGAGATGGAGAGAGTGAGTGTAGGTTACGCCGAAAAGTGACCTGCGGAGGAATGTGTGCTATGTCAAGAGTTAGTGTGAGGTTAGAAGTGATGAGGAAGTGGTCTGAGGTGTGTAATGGAGTAACTAAAGTGTTGTCAGTGGAGCAATAGCGTGTGTAGATGGGGTCCATTTGGTTACCTGATTTGTGAGTAGCCGTAGTAGACATGCACTTGAGGTCAAATGAGGCGAGCAAAGCGTTGAAGTCAGCAGCCTGGAGTTTTTCTAGGTAAATGTTGAAGTCACCGAGCAGTACCAGAGGAGTACCGTCCTCAGGAAAGTTTGATAGTAACACATCCAACTCCTCCAAGAAGTTACCCAGTTGACCAGGGTGGGTAATAGTAATTGCATGTTATTCAAATGAACTATTGCCTGTAATAGATGGTAGAAGATCAAATTTCCATTCATTTGAGATAAGTAGACCAGTACCTCCACCCCTCCCCATTGCGCAAATGGTGTGGGAAAAAGTGAAATTAATGGAGAGGGCTGCAGGAGTGGCAATGTCCTTGGGTTTGATCCAAGTCTCAGATAGGGCCATGAGGTTGAGACTGGAATGAGTAGCAATAGAAGGAATAAATTCTGCTTAGCTTACAGCAGACTGGCAGTTCCAGAGACCAAATGAAGTAGTAGAGGACATAGGGACAGGCCATAGATTATTAGGATATTCTCTTAGATGCTCCTCTTCCTCTCTACTTGAGCTACTGTTATTAAACACTTTTATTTACAAACAGTGGTGGAAAGAGTACTGAACAATATACTCAAGTAAAATTACCATTACACTCCAAAACAAGTAGTGTGAGTAGAGTAAAAGAGTAACTTATTTAAAAGTACTCGTGAGTAGTGAGTAGTGAATACTGAGCTGTGGATTCTACCCCTCGTAATAAACACTCTAGACTGTAATTTAAAAATGTAGAAAACATTATACATACTGTAATTCACATTTTCCTTTATTGTTTTTCAGAAAGAATGAAGAATTTCCATCATTCAGCAGTTTTAATTTTGACTGTGATCCCTTTAAAATGCATCAAAACAACACGGAAAAACTATTAAAGTGATGAAAAGATGAAAGTTATTTCCAGTACACTCATCACCATTTAAATCATAATGTTTGAAAAAATAGATTTAAAATCAGGTGTAAGGCCGCTTGTTACAATCACCAGCTGGAGTGCCCATGAACTCCTCTAGAGGGCACTCCATGCCGTACCTTTGCCATTCACCCCGGACTCCATTTCCAAGGTTCCCTCTGCCTAGGAATTCATTATCTGTTGACACCTGTTCCATATCAGGAGGACTATAAAGGTTGCACTCACACTCACACACATTGCTGATTATAGGGGTTATGCGCAACAGACTTCCGTATTCTGTTAACTGGGTTTCGTTGCTTCGTTTTGCATATGCTTTGTTAAATATGAACCAGTTTTACTCAAGATGCCTTCAAAGTAGATACCAAAAATTATCATAACCAATGTCCATCACATAAGCGGACTGATATCTAAAAGTAATTTTTTTTTTCTTATTAAAAATTAATAAAATGTCAACAATAAAAACAGCATACTAGTGTAACTGATTATCTTAAAAGTCCATAGATATTTCTATTATTTATTATGGCTGTTAACAATCTCTCCGACAAGCGGAAGCGATGAGACCTGTTTTCCGGGTTTGGTCAGGTGACTTTCTACATAATGTCTTTGTATGTTCTGCCTTGCCTTGCCTTGCCTTCACGTGTTTGTTCCTTGGACTGTTTACCTGTTTTTTTGTGACTGTTCGCTGCCTACCCTGACCATCGCCTGTTTGTGTATTGTCCTTTTGCCTCTGTTTTGTAATTTTTGTAATGTAATCACATTGTTTGCTGCCTGCCTTGACTATTGCCTGTTTTGGATTTCTCTTTTGTCTCGCCCTGGATATTGTTGCTTGCTTGTGTTTTGACCCTGCCTGTTCTGAATACGCTCCTGAATAAAGTCTGCAGATGGATTCTCAACTCAGTTGTCATGCCTCCAACATTACACCACTGCGACAGAGCACATACAATATTAATGTTTAGAACAGTACAAAGAATACAAAAACATTAGAAACTCATACAAGAGTTCAGCATCACACACCATGAGATGGGTTAAAAAGAGAGATAAAAAAGAGCCAATTTCTCTCCAAAATGGTGCCAATTTAAAAGTGTTTTGATGAAGAAATTGTAAACATTATAATAAATGTTACAATTTAAACATAAATGCACATTGTTCTAGAAGGAGGGCATAATCCCCTACCTTTTACGCATTTACTCAAATTGTTATGCTGATAATACAATTTGTAAGGAAAAATTTGAATGAAATAAATAGGGAAATAATTCCGGGGAAACTTTTTCAAAAGAAGACACAAATGCACGTCTCTATATGAAGTATATGGGAGTGGAATTTACCGCATTGAGCGTGACATTTGCGGGAGTAATTAACATTGTACGCAATATCCACAACCACACGCCAAATTTCAGGCCCTCTAAGCAGAAATCTGAAATTTACCTTAACATATCAGAGGAAGATGCTGTTAGCTCGACTGAATTGATGCTTGAAGAATGCACTTCCAGCAGCCATTGTTATCTGCAGTTTGCAGTTAAAGTTTTCTATGAACAATTTGATTTGACGAGAGTCAAGAGACGGATTACTCTCTCCCTATCTAATCATGCTGATGGATAAAAATACAATTAAAACAAGCATGTAACAAGTAATGACCACAAACAGAGGGAAAATAGCGGAGGAAAAAGTACAGATACATCAATTAAAATGTACTCAAATAAAAGTACATAATTTTTAAACTACTCAAAAAAGTACAATTTCGGATAAAAACTACTTAATTACAGTAACATGAGTATTTGTAATTCGTTACTTCACACCCCTGTTTACAAATTATGTGCAAGTTGGTTTTAAATTTAAACAACACTGAACTGCTACTTACTGCAATGCAATGAAGTCACATTCTCGCAATACCCTACAACATACCCTGCTATTCTACCAGTGCTTATCTCTGTTGTTGGTATAAGTATATATCACTGCTCCCACAGTGGCTCACAGCACTTTATTACCCTGTACTCCCTCAAGCTTGCTACTCACAAAGGCCTCAGTGAGGAAAAGAAGAGGACAAAACCTCCAAGTCTGGTGGTCCTGGAAGTACCTAGTTGTGTTGTCAGTGCTTCTTATGACTGAAACCACCATCTTGTGTGTTTGGGCTGCACACACTTCCCCATCTGACATCTTGGCCTTGAGGTAGTGACATCTGCTCGCAACTTCTCTGTCACAGCCACGGAGTGGTGTCTTCTCTGAGAGCCCAGGCCTACCTCCACCTCATGGCCCTTAGTTGGGCTGAAAACAAGAAAACTTTAGTGGAATTATTGTAGTGTAAGGGGGTAGGTGAAGGAGAAATTAAATTGTTGTAAATGATACACAAATTACCAATATTTCTCTTACAACAAGCAATTACATAAGGTCTTTCAATTTGATATTTGATAGAATATCTAGAATTTTCCCAGGAGACATTTCTGAAAAAAAACGGTGTATTTTGGGGTTCTTGGATGAGTAGTAAATGGGCCTCTGAATGGAAACAATGGAAGTATGCAATAGAAGAGTTGTTTAAGAAATAGCACAACCAGGATCTTACTGAGCAATGTCCAGAAAAACTGAGCTGTCTGTGGAAGATTAGTATAACAGAAACTTCAGTTTCTCTGAGAGATGACCATTACTATCTCGAGCTGCCATTTAGGAACTATGAGATAAGCATGCCAAATAAAAGGGATTTGGCTGAGCAGCGTGCTCTACATTTGTTGAAACATTTCAACAATTTTTTCAAGGTATCCTAGACTGCCCAACCATGCCAGTTTTGCTCTAAAACAGACAGCCAAGGACAATCAGGAGAAACATCAAGAAATTATTGACACAATGCACTGAAATTTTAAACAGCCATGAAAAAGGACAAAAGAAGAAGTTTTGAAGTATGTTGTAACCAAACAGTTGACGAAAGCCATTGACTGCCATGGAAGAAATACCATGGAAGTCAATGGCTACCGTACATTTTTTGGTTACCAAAATTTCTTCAGAATATCTTTTTCTGTGTTGAGGAGAAGAAAGAAACTCATACAGGTTTGGAAAAACTTGAATGATGTGGAAAATAATAAAATTACCTCTGCATTCATGCTTTCCCTTACTTACAGCACTTATCTTTTCAAACATTGCCATTTCAGTGTCCTGTGTGTGTAGTAAGCGGAAACATAATATATTTATTATCATAATGATTATGAATTCCTGAGGCTCCTGGAAGGCAAAAGCCTGGCTCCTTATAAAACATTGTGTAAATTTAATCCTAAAAGTATGCGTACACTCAAAAGTTTTAGGATATACAAAATACTCCTGTTACTAACATAACTTCAGTTCCCTGAGATAAGGGAATGAGCTTTGCATTGCTATGCATATGGGAAACTCCTGTTTACTCAGAATAGTGAAGCCTGATTTGTTCACTTTCATGTAGCTGCACAAATAAATGGCGCTTCAACCTGACAAAAGGGGTGGAGCCGACTACTATATAAGTCAGCTCTGAGCCATTTCATCAGAATCTTTCAACTGATAGCAGCAGTCATCGACTCGCGTGCAGCCTTATAGCACGGCAGGTTACGCAACGCTCATTCCCTTATCTCGTTGCATTGCAACGCATATGTGGAATGCATCCAATAGCGCCATGCTATAAGCAAGTGCAGAATGATGCCGCTCTCCAAGCCCAGCCCCAGAGCACACATAATGAGGGCTCCTAAGAAGCATGAGCCTATTATGAGATAATATATATAACAAGACCTTCTTCACTCACAGAGGGGACAAAATCTGTGCCTAAAGGACAGGGACATCCAGGTTATAAAATCTGGTGAAGGTAGACATTGAAGACCAGCCGGCAGCCGCACAGATGTCATATCACTAATAGAAACACAGCTGGTCCAAGCCCAGGAGGAGGCCATTCATCTGGTAGAATGGGCCCTTACTCCAATAGGACAGTGCAAGTCCATAGAGGCGTAAGCCAGGGCTATATGGGCAACTATCCAGTGAGTCTCTGCTTCATGACAGACAGCCCTTTAGTGCGGCCTCCGAAGCAAACAAAGAGTTGCTCTGAATGCCAGAAGTGGCTAGAGTGCTCTATATAAACTCTAAGGGCCCAAACCGGGTAGAGGAAATTTGAATCCTGCCCATCCTCTGAGATAGGAAAAGTCAGAAGGGTGATAACTTGTGCTCTGAAGTGGAGAGCACCTTGGGCACATAGCCGTGTCTTGGCTTGAGGACGACTCCACAGTTGTTAGGCCCAAAATCAAGGCATGAAGCACTGACTAAGAGTGCTTGTAATTCATCCACTCACTTGACTGAGTAGTGCCAGAAGTAGTGCGGTCTTAAGCGACAGGGGAGAGGCTCAAACGGTGGCCATCGCAAGGCCCTAAGAACTATGAATATGTCCCATGTCAGTACAGTGTGAGGATGAGGTGGGTTTAGCCTCCAAAATGGTGTTAGTCACTCTTGCGAGGAGCTGTAAAGACTCTCGTCGAGGGGCCAAACATGAAGGCTCCACAGTTTGGGACGGGGATGCCGAATCATTCCTCTCCCTTGAGAGAGAATGTCCGTCCTCAATGGTATCGGCCATGGCTAATAGCTGCCGATAGAAGATGAATCAAATCGGGGAACCACATTTGATTCCTCCATATTTAAAATATGTCCAAGAGTTTTACACACTAGTCTGTTATTGTGGGGACATTTCTAAGCCACTAAAAATGGTGTGGCGCAAAACAAAACTTGATTGGTTGCTTTACCTGTCAGTCATATGGCCTCTTGGGTGGTCCTTGACCATCCAAAGTGGTCAAGGTTCCCAGACCTTCTGCCAACAGTCTGAAGATCTGGCAATGCAAGACTTGAGGCCACCTTGGTGATTTATAAAGGCTACCACCGTTATATTGTCCGAGCGGCCCAGGACTTGGTGCCCCCTTAAGGCTGACAGGAAGGTTTTTAGGGCTAGAAAAACCGCCATCACTTGCAAATCAAGGCAGTTGATGTGCAAGTGTTGCTCCATGTTTGATCAGGAACCAAATGCCGGTCTGCCCATGTTCACGCAATTCTTAAAAGTGTGCGGGACCAGAGACAGTCCGAATAGCACGACTGTATATTGATAAGCCACCCCCTTGAGTTTGAGAACGGGCCTGAGCCTGCCATCTTCCTCTGGAACAAGGAAGTAGCGGCTGTAAAAGCCTGACTCATTTTTCACTAGAGGAACAGTTTCCACAGCTCCTTTGCAAGCAGAGTTTGTACTTCGGACCGGAGAATGTGAGCATTGTTGTCCTGTACGGAAGTTTGAATAATACCTCTGAAGCGAGGTTGCCTGTGAGCGAACTGGAGCAAGTAACCTCATTCTATGGTCTGCAGAACTTAACTTGACGTGCCAAAATCCTGGAGCCGAGTGGCAAGTGGTCCTAGTCTTTTGAGTGGCAGGTCGCCGCATTGCGGTAGGGAGCTGAAATTCACGGTACTGCTCTTTTGAGTAAGTAGGTCCACTATTACAGCAGTAATTTGCACGGGCACACGCTGAGTGGGAAGGAGGGTCCCAGCATGAAGAACGCTTCCATTGCCCAGAGTTAGACAGGCAACTGGGAAGCTAAGCATTTAGCTGCCTGAGTGTGCTGTCGGAGCCCAGGCTTTGATTTTAGCCGAGGCCGACCTGGAGGGCTCACATGCTGCTGGGAAGACAGAGCCTTCTGGCGACCTGAACACTTCAAGCACCGCCATTGTGTGAAGCGCTGAGCCTGCCTGGCCAGCCACTGGATAAGCCCTGCCTATTACAGCCAAAATGGTCCTATTGGACCAGGATGGATGCACAGACTTGGCTGTTACTCCCAGGGCAAATGGCAGGCAGAGATGAGCAGCAATCGCCTCCTTCAGAGGAGGAGCTTGCTATATCCCCTTTTTTTTCTTTTCTCAGTGCCGTCAACAGAGGTGCCCGTCTGAAGTGTGCAGGGGTGCCCTGCATGAGCCACATAAGTGGCGCGGCATTTGCAATAATGCAGAGGATATTTGTTCTAGAGAATTTGCTCTTTGTGATCATTGTATAGCCGCAGGGGAGAAGGCATTAAAGAGGAGGCTCTTCTACGGCGAGTAGCAGGCTTAAAGCTTCTTGCTTCAAAGTCTAGTAAGGAGATGATCTTCACGCTGAAGGCGAAAAATTCTGACAAAATGGCACTCAGCCAACTTATATAGCAGTTGACTCCACCGCTTTTGACGGGTTGAAGCACCATTTGTTTGTGCAGCTACACGAACGTGAACAAATAAGGCTTCAGTATTCAAAGTAAACACAAGTTTCCCATATGCGTAGCAACAGGAGAGACTGTTCGATAGGGAACCATGTTCTCCTGAAGTGTAAAATTCCCTTTATAAATTCCAGTCGGTGGAAGGTAGGGTGTACTGTAGCTTGTCTTCTGTATTGAAAGCATAAACCCAGTGTGCCATATACTGAATGATGAAGTATCTTGCTCCGCCTATATATTACTTCACCCCTGGAAATATGAGGAAATTATGAAGCCTGTAAACAGGAAGTTAACAGAGGCCAGAGACAGGACATGATAAAGAGAGATGAAAAGAGGAGAGAACAGACGCGTCAGCAGATAAACTGTTCAGGCAGAGCAAGCTCACTGTTTGCGATGCCCGAAATAATGGAAGAAAATTCTAAACATTGAATTTGGGGAATTTGTTTCTCTGAAGGGAACTGACTGTCTTCAGAAAAGTTTAGATAGGATTTTCTTTTCATCTTACCTCCGTATAATACATATTAAAGCATTGCCTGCAGCACTGATTATTTGTTTACAGTGGTAACCAAGGAAACGCTATATTTCAGCTGTTCCATAAGTGCCACCTGCTGGCAGAGAGTGAATTTGCATTTTTAACAGCCCATTTGCTGACAATCGGAATAGTCCATGAAAAATTATGATCGGTCCATCTCTAGTTTTTGTAGATAGCCTACTGGTTAGTTTCCTCAAATAGTCATAAGTTTGACTGACTATTAACAGCAAATCAAGAAGTGAGTACACTGGTCCACTTAAACTGGTATACACCCCAGCTAACACAGTTACGTTGTGACGGCATAACTGAACTGGACTATATTCATCACAGCGACGTACCAAATGTACCAGCAACGTAACTTTGTGATTCCCATATTCGTCTTGACGACAATATAGTGGTACGTTGCTGGAATGAGGCAAGTATGTCCTAACGATCAAAATACCACATACACCTTTATTTTTACTTCTCACCTTTAGTCCGGGTCCTGAGTATGTGCTCAGACCCTTACCTTGAAATCCATATAAAACTAAAAAACTCATAAAATTCTCTGCTGTAAAAAACGATATAAATTCTAATGGTTTTAATTGTTATAGGGGATTTTTAGTGAATACATTCATTACATATGCATGCAATGCAAACCAATTAAAAATCATTAAATTCTTAAAGAAAATGGACAAAAACACACTGCATTCATTTAATAATCAGCATTTATTCAGTGTTACTTTTTACAAATACTAAGCCGATGCATTTTTTACATTAGGCTACACCTATTCTTTAACCATATAAGGAGTTACCAAGTCATGAGCACAGAAAATTGAACACATCAATTCATAGATTAAACAGTATAATAAATTAACCATGTAACCATTGATTAAAATGTTATATTATTTTTATTGTAAAAGTTTAATTTCCTCATTAAGGATGGGTATAGTTAAATAATGATTTTATCAGTGAAAATTATCAATAATTATCATTACTCTTATTGATACAACTCCCCATAATTTGGTGCAAAAGAATAAAGACATGCTAAAAAGATAAGAAACAATTCAGTAGTTACTTCATTATTACTTTTTTGCAGAAATAAGTTATATTGTTTCCTCAATGTCCTGTAAATGAGGCACTTGCTACAAATGTCTGGTGGTGATGTCCCTTAAAGGGGTCATATGATGCGATTTCGAGTTTTCCTTTCTCTTTTCCTTTCTTATCTATTCACTGTTCGTGAATAGATAAATTATCTAAAGTTGCAAAGACTTACGTCTCAAACCCAAAGAGATATTCTATTTAAAAGTTAAGACTCGTCCACGCCCTCCTGAAACGGCTTGTTTAAACATGCCCCCACATGTCTACATCACTGTGTGGGAAGATTTGCATAACACCGCCCAAATGTTTACACAAAGAAAGAAGGCGTAACTTAAAGCTTTTACAAGCTGTTCGTGAATAGATAAATTATCTAAAGTTGCAAAGACTTACGTCTCAAACCCAAAGAGATATTCTATTTAAAAGTTAAGACTCGTCCACGCCCTCCTGAAACGGCTTGTTTAAACATGCCCCCACATGTCTACATCACTGTGTGGGAAGATTTGCATAACACCGCCCAAATGTTTACACAAAGAAAGAAGGCGTAACTTTTATTCTTGCTGTGGTATTGTTGCTGCCGCCGCCGCTGCCATGCCGTGTTTCATTGCGAAAGCGAAAATACTTTGTTTGGCCTTCCAAAAGAGGACACAACTAGAAATGAGTGGTTAAGTTGTATTTACAACACTGTTCCAGAACAGTTCAACCCAAATATTTGTGTGTGTGCAACACATTTTACGAAGGACTGTTCACAACTGCAGACATGGTTTTATGTTTACGCTTCGCGATGCAACGCAACGCTAAAAGGACAGTATGAGTCATTATAATCAGCAATTATGTCCCCACTGGATGCAACAAATGCCTCGTTTATAATGAGTTTTATTGTTTTTGTCTCGTCACACTGGGACACGGCATCACAATATGGTAAGGGTCGTAACATTTCCGTCACACGCTTGAGGTATTCGGCCAATCGCAACGCACTGGATAGCTGGCCAATCAGTGTACACCTCACTTTTCAGACCGATGAGCTGTGGCCGAACAGCTCCCCAGCTGTGGAGAGGACTCTTTCAGACAGTGCTGAGGAGGCACATTTAGGTGCTGAACAGCTGTGAGAGAAGAGGAAGAGTGTCTTTCTTACCCCAGCAGCAGGAGGATGGTCTCTGTAGAATGACACTTTTCTCTTGATCTTTTCATGGAGGGTTGATACAGTGTTTTGCAGTGGTGGAAAGAGTACTGAAAATGTGTACTTAAAGGAGACATATTATGCCCCTTTTTACAATTATATAATATAAGTCTCTGGTGTCCCCAGAATGTGTCGGTGAAGTTTCAGTTCAAAATTCTCCACAGATAATTTATTATATCATTTTGAAAATGCCTATTTTGAGTGGAATCAGAAACACACTGTTTTTCGGGCCTGTCTCTTTAACTGCAAATGAGCTGCTGCTCCCTGCCCCCTTTTCCAGAATAGAGCTATGCCTTTACAGCCTTTAACGTCAACAGCCAAAAAAGTTTCACATGATTATGAATGTGCCTGAAAGTGATGCAGCTCCGGCTTTGTTTTCACTTTTTTCTTGTCTTTTCATCAGCTGGTTCCTGCCAGTCCCTCAGCTCACCCTCAGTCAGCACCATCTGGGCGCTCTGACATGCCTCGGGACTTCCAGTCTCCAGCTCCACCTAGGTGTGAGGATCCCCTGTCTCCGCCTCCAGCCTCCGTGTCCTGGACTCCACCTCGGTCCTCCGACCCTTCGACTCCGCCTTGGCTCCTAGCTCCCTCGTCTCCACCGTGGCCCGTCCTCCCACTGGCTCCACCGGGCTCCCTCATCCCTCCGGCTGCGCCTTGGTCAGTCGTCGACTATTCGTCGCCTCGGGACTTCCCTCCTCTGACTTTGCCTAGTCACTCCGTCCCTCTGGCTCTGTCAGGCTTCTCCTTCCCTCCGGCTCCGCCTTCATCCTCAATCACTCCAGCTTCACCGTGGTCTTCCGGGCCCCTGTCTCCGCCTTGGTCGCCTGAGCCGTCAGCTCTGCCTTGGCCCTCCGGACCTCGGGTGTCGTCCAGGCTCTCCATCTGCTTGGCTCCACCTCCAAAGGCTCAGTCTCCGTCGCTCATCCCCAGGGTGTCGTCTAAGCCTTCTCCACCATGACTCCTCCCTCCCTAGACTTCTCCTGGGGCCTCGTCCTGGTTGGTCTCCGGACCAACACCTGGCTCCTCCTGCTCTGGGCTTCTCCCTCCATTTACCCCTCCCTGGCCTTATGAACTATGCCCCTTTCCCATTGCCTGCCCCTCACCTGCCCCACGCCTGCCTCCTGAGCCCCCACGCGAGGACATGCCTTCCGGGAGGGGGGGGGGTGAACTGTAACAGACTTTTATTTATTTTTTCCCTGTGTTTCCTCTTTGACCTAGTTTTCCATGCTCCCTTGATTAGTTCATTCTGTTCACCTGTGTTGATTTAACTATCTTGTTTGCCTTCTAGTATTTAAGCCCTGTGTTTTGCCCCTGCTCCTTAGTTCCAGTATTGATGTTGATTTGTGTTCAACACACATCTCCTGTGTTTCTCCTGCCTGTAGATTCAAAGGAATGTCTTGTTTATTGCTACTCCTGCGTTGTGTGCTTTCCATCGTCATGCGATAATAAGTTATGATCATTAAGTCTGCATTTATTTGATCAGAAAATTAGAAAGAACTATAATATTGTGAAATATTATTACAATTTAAAATAATGGTTTTCTATTTTTACCATACATTAACATATCTATTTCTGAGTCAAAGCTGAATTTTCAGCATCATTACTCCAGTCTTCAGTGTAACATGATCCTTCAGAAGTCATTCTAATATGCTTCTTTATTATCAATGTCAGAAACAGTTGTGCTGCTTAATATTTATTTTATAACCTGTGATATAGGATGTTTTGATGATTAAAAATAAAATAAAATATATAATTCAAAATAGAAATATTTTATAACAAGTCTTTACTATCACTTTTTATCAATTTAGCACATCCTTATGAATAAAAGTATTGATTTCTTCTTCTTCTTCTTCAAAAAAGTTACTGACCCATTGAATTACAAACTTTTGAACGAATACCACTGCAGTAAATGAACATCAATGATTTTATCTTTTTTTCCCCCCTAGCTGGGTATGGGCAGGATTTACCCCTCCCATTTATCCACACCATTCTCGAGTCTGACATTCCCTGATCAAAACCGTAAAGCGTAAGCCGAATCTGAGCGTTGCCAGTCAAGACTAATCGATTCATTATTTATTATTATTTACTATTATTATTGATTATTTATTATCGAATGGCGAAAATACAGATTAAAATTAAAGTAACCAGCCTGGTTTGAAAATGTAAGAAGTAGAAAGTACCGATTTTTATGTAAAAATATAAGGAGTAAAAGTAAAAATTTGTCAGAAAAAAAACAGTCAAGTATATTACTGATACCAGAAAAATCTACTTAAGTACAGTAACGAAGTATTTGTACTTCGTTACTTCCAATCTCTGGTAATGTATCACACGAAATGAGACTATATAGAAAACAGCACAATAGAGACCTCAGAAATCATTGTCAAATTCAATATTCAAACAAACATCTCCAGGAATGGATAATATACAGTTGTGCTCAAAATTATTCATACCCTTGGTAAATATGATCAAAGAAGGCTGTGAAAATAAATCTGCATTGTTTATCCACTTGATCTTTCATTCAGAAAAAAATAAAAATAAATCTAACCTTTAATTAAAGTTAAAAAAAATGTGAAAGTGGGGGAAAATCACATAATGAAATAAATATTTTTCTCTAATATAGTAAGAGGACGTGTGTCTATATCGTCCTAATGCACGGTGAGGAGGAGAGTTTGAGTGGCCAAAGACTCCAAGGTTCACAGCTGGAGAACTGCAGAAAAAGCTGGAGAAAGCCTAAAAAAAAATGTTGTTTGTGAGGGTTTCAAGAAAAAAACTAGAAAAGAAAACGCTCTCATCCAAAAACAAACTCCAGCATATTTATTTGCTAGTCTATTTTTACCATACATTAACATATCTATTTCTGAGTCAAAGCTGAATTTTCAGCATCATTACTCCAGTCTTCAGTGTAACATGATCCTTCAGAAGTCATTCTAATATGCTTCTTTATTATCAATGTCAGAAACAGTTGTGCTGCTTAATATTTATTTTATAACCTGTGATATAGGATGTTTTGATGATTAAAAATAAAATAAAATATATAATTCAAAATAGAAATATTTTATAACAAGTCTTTACTATCACTTTTTATCAATTTAGCACATCCTTATGAATAAAAGTATTGATTTCTTCTTCTTCTTCTTCAAAAAAGTTACTGACCCATTGAATTACAAACTTTTGAACGAATACCACTGCAGTAAATGAACATCAATGATTTTATCTTTTTTTCCCCCCTAGCTGGGTATGGGCAGGATTTACCCCTCCCATTTATCCACACCATTCTCGAGTCTGACATTCCCTGATCAAAACCGTAAAGCGTAAGCCGAATCTGAGCGTTGCCAGTCAAGACTAATCGATTCATTATTTATTATTATTTACTATTATTATTGATTATTTATTATCGAATGGCGAAAATACAGATTAAAATTAAAGTAACCAGCCTGGTTTGAAAATGTAAGAAGTAGAAAGTACCGATTTTTATGTAAAAATATAAGGAGTAAAAGTAAAAATTTGTCAGAAAAAAAACAGTCAAGTATATTACTGATACCAGAAAAATCTACTTAAGTACAGTAACGAAGTATTTGTACTTCGTTACTTCCAATCTCTGGTAATGTATCACACGAAATGAGACTATATAGAAAACAGCACAATAGAGACCTCAGAAATCATTGTCAAATTCAATATTCAAACAAACATCTCCAGGAATGGATAATATACAGTTGTGCTCAAAATTATTCATACCCTTGGTAAATATGATCAAAGAAGGCTGTGAAAATAAATCTGCATTGTTTATCCACTTGATCTTTCATTCAGAAAAAAATAAAAATAAATCTAACCTTTAATTAAAGTTAAAAAAAATGTGAAAGTGGGGGAAAATCACATAATGAAATAAATATTTTTCTCTAATATAGTAAGAGGACGTGTGTCTATATCGTCCTAATGCACGGTGAGGAGGAGAGTTTGAGTGGCCAAAGACTCCAAGGTTCACAGCTGGAGAACTGCAGAAAAAGCTGGAGAAAGCCTAAAAAAAAATGTTGTTTGTGAGGGTTTCAAGAAAAAAACTAGAAAAGAAAACGCTCTCATCCAAAAACAAACTCCAGCATATTTATTTGCTAGCCACGACTGGAACTTTAAATGGGACTGGGTTCAATGGTGAGGTGAAAAAAAAAAGAAAAGCTTTTTAGCAGCAAACACTCAAGATGGGTTTGGTGCACACAGGGATAAAATAGTACCGCATGTGTACAATGAAATATACTGCTGGATCTTTAATGTTGTGGGCCTATTTTTCTGCCTTGGATATCTTGTTCAGATAGATGGCATAATGGATTCTATAAAATACCAATGGATAAAAAATTAAAAACTGACTGCCCATGCTAGAAATGTTATAATGGGCCATGGTTGGATCTTCCAACAGGACAATGATCCACAAACAAACATCAAAATCAACACAAAAATGGGTCACTGAGAACAAAACCAATCTTCTGCTCTGGCCAACCCAGTTCCCTGAGCTGAACCCTATAGAAAATGAGTGTGGTGAACTGAAGAGGAGAAGCATCAACATGCAGCTGGATATCTGAAGGGTCTGGAGAGATTCTGGATGAAGGAATGATCTCTGATCTCCTGTCAGATGTTCTCTAAACTCTTCAGGCATTATAGGTGAAGACTCAGAGCTGTTCTCTTGGCAAAAGGAGGTTGCAAAAAGTATTGGATAAAAGGGTATGATTAATTGTGACCAATGTGTATGAGAAAAAAACATTTGAGATTTCATTGTCAATCTCATTGACAAAACAATGAGATTTCGCTCCCATTTTAAATTCTTATTCTCCAATGAAAGGCTAGATTTTCGTAAATTTTTTAAATGAAATATCTAAAGGATTAATGATACAGATTAATTTTCACAGCCTTTTTTGATCATATTTACCAAGGGTATGAATAATTTTGAGCACAACTTTATGTTATTCCATGATTAAGCATGGAAGAATTGTGCCTACAGGAAAACCAGGAAAATACTAATGTTGTTAACTATAGACTGTGAAGGACTGAGTTTCTGGACTCTTTTCCTAAGAATGTCTCTCATCTTGGGGGATAAGCCTGCTGCTTATGTTCTTCCGCAAACATCCTTCTCAGCCTCCCAGGAACTGTGGAGGAAAAATGCAATGGAACCCAGTGGTTGAATGTAAATTTTTCAGTGGATTGGGGGATAAAAATAATGCCATGTGTGGTGGTCTTATATAGACAGGATTGGTCCAGCAGCCCCCTGGAGGACTCTGCTGACCCTCACAGCAACTCAGGAGAGCTCCCTCTCAGGAGAGAAGCAAAGCTGTTTAGAGTGCTTTCCTAGGCTGTGGAGGAACTTGGTCTTGAGTGGTCAACCCCTGCTGAATCTTCATACAGTTGTCTGAATAAATGGTTTCTCCAGTCAGGCCATTATCAGAGAGCCCAACTCTTTCTTTCCCGAATAGCACAACAATATTACAAAGGCCTGGCACACCTCATGTCCAGGTACCTCATGCCCAGGCCTTGGGTTTGCCCATACTTACTTCTTTGCAGCACCACAGACCTGGCTCCAGTATGGGTTCCCTTGATCTCCTGGACTGCTATTAATAGCTGAACTTAACCAAGATGAGGGACTAGGAATAGATTTTTGGATGCTTTTGCTTTTGGATGCGCTTGTGAACCCAACCGACCTCTTTGGTGACACAGTGGAGACATTTGCAGAAAGATTTTTGTGAGGATAAGCAGTTAAAGGCACTTCATACCCAAGCGAGCCGGCACAACCCGCTCATGATTCTGCTCTTCATTGTGTTAGATTTGGTTATAAGAAAAATAAATTGTGGTTGTTTTCTCCAGTTCACTCGCATACAGCCTGTTTCAACTATTGTGATGGAACGGCTGCCTCCCCCTAAATATCATTGTCAATGCTGCCCTTCACAAGGTTCCCAACTGGAGTGGGTGTGTGAGAGAGGAGGGGCACAGTAACAGCCAGGGCTTGCAGCACGTGATGAGGCACACCTGAATTGAACGAGCCTCGTCACCACCGCTGTTTAATGTCAAGCGCACCTCTCCTCGAGAGACCGGTCTGCTTCCCCATGCATGCACGGTGATGTCCTCATGGGTCCAGGAAAGGAGTGTGGAGGGACTCCCACGCCTCATGAGACGTGAGCCACCGGACCCACCGTCAGTTTGGAAGAGCACCTGTGATGCCGCTGACAAGCCAGGATGCTGGGCCGCTATTCCCCTCAAGCACCATGGGCGAGGGAAGACGAGCTGCTGTGAGGAAGCCTCAGCCCCTTGCGCCCCGGACCAGAGAGAGAGGAGCACATGCGGCTGCTGGACTCTGCCCCTTACCTGGACCCCTCCTATCTGAACTCTGCCCTTCCTTCACGATTCCCCAGCACAACGAGAACTCCAGATCCCCCGTTTATTTTTGACACTCCTTCCACTTGGACACTCTATTCCCCTTTATTCCCCTATTTCTGTTAAATAAAAGCCTCTTCGATGCCTGATGCCACACACACTGTGCCTGTCGTTTGCTCCTCCTGCCACACTAAGTTATAATGTGTGCTGTTCAGAAATGTACACTTTGGCATTGTGTCAATGTACTGACACCAGGGGTCCTTATGGAAAATGTCACAACAAGCTGAACCGTGCTACAACGTTTTGGCAATGCAGATGTCACAAGCAACTGTGTGCAGAGTGACCAGTGCAACTTTCCCAAAGCCTATTCCTTTGTACCACGTAGGGACAAAAATGACAGTACTTACAATGGGAATAGGTTGCTTCAGCTTTTTTCTTCTTGTTTTTCAATTTAAAGCTGTGCGGACCAGAAGTTAGCACTATGGAAGCAATCCTTTCTCTATGCAGAGAAAAGAACACTACAGGGGCCACATCCTTTCCAAAGGGAGGTTAACATGTGGAAAATACATACACACATGGAAAGAAGTCACTGCGGTAGGTCTTACCTTAAATTTAAAGTTGCCTACTTCATAGACTGCTGGGTAGTTTAATCTACATCAATGCATCATGTTGTAAAAACCATATATTTGTAGTGTTGCTGTTCTGTGAGGAAAAAAAAAACTTAGTACTTCACATTTGTACAAGAATACTTAACAAATGTACTTCCTTACAGTCCACTACTGATTATTTTGAAAATGAAAGTAACAACATTTATGTCAGAATATTAACACATTTTTGCTAACTATATCAAAGGCTGCATCTGAAGGACTCGGACCGGTCAAACAGAGCACTGTTCAGCTGTGACAGCTGCCACTGAACATTGAGCTGTACAATGCTCTATTTTTTTTATTCACAGTTTTATTTTTGCAAGCCTGTCTACATATGATCACCATGGTCAATACAATAAACTATATAAAATCGCACCTTTGTAAGATATCATTCAGCATTTGAACTGCTGTGTGTGTGTGTGTTTTGTAGTTTTTCAAATGTATGATTACATTATTGAAGTAAGCTCCAAGCCAATACCTGCATTTAAAGTTGTAATCCAGCAACTAAGGACGCAGCAAACCAGTTTACCTGGCCTCGGTCTTGGCTACGCTTGAGGTACTTCACCGATGCCGCCGGGGGTGAAGCATTCCTACCATCTCCTCCATTGTGATATAAAACATAAAAACAAAAATGAGCAATTCTGGCTCCACCTATCCTGTTAAGATGGCAGCTCTCCTCTCCCACCGTTGCTATGCGACAAAGCAGTAATCGAGAACACCTGGTGGCGGAATTAGGAAATCCTGCAAAGGCGGAGCATCTCACGCACTTCAGAGGGTCCTCCGTGCACTTCGGAGGCCTGACCTTCGAAGTGTGCGCACTTAACTTTAGGACTCAGCTAATCTCTGGTCAGTTGTAGTCTTTCCCCTCGATCAGTCTCCCCAGGTTTGTCTTGTTAACTCGTTATCTTTTTAAGCGTGTTGCCCTATGTGTATATATAGCCCTTGTGTTTCCCTTGTTACTTTGTCATTTGTAGAATGTAATGGTGGCTGTTTGCTCTGTTTCTGTTACTTTGTGCTCTGAGTTCCTTGTGTATTAAATAACCCTGCGTCTAGACCTGTGTCTGATGTCTGTTGGAGAGGCACTTGTTGGAGGAAGATGCATCAGTTCTCGTGGAGTGTGCTCGGACTCCTAAAGGGCATGGAACGCCATGGGCCTGGTATATCAAGGCAATGGCATCCACAATCCAGTGTGCAATTCTCTGTTTGTTTCTTCCCCTTCCGCTGTTCCCTAAAACAGACAAAGAGCTGCTCATAGCATCTAGAGGTCTGCATGCGGTCTAAGAAAATGTGCAAGACACGTTCTGACAAACTCGCATCTATCACGTCAGTGCTGTGAATTGAATGACCCAGAGAATGAGGGAGCTGCTCTTTACTCACTTTAATCAGTAAACTCTAAATTGCCGTTTGTTATTAAACCCTATTCTCTGTCACCAGGCTCAGATTCATATTCAGGTACAATTGGAAACTAATAACAGCTTGATGTGGACAATCAGGCCTTACTGTATGCTTTACCACCTCTGTCCACTGGATGGCAGCATCATATACTATGCGTTTCACACAAATACCATAACTAATATACTACAGAGGTTCAGACAGTTATATAATACAAGTAATAAAATCTACCTCTATACAGGTCTTTCATTGCTGTATATTAGGTAAAGATCACATAACAACGCAAGCCTGCTAGGCTGCCACAATTACAATCATTTATTTATTTATTATTTAATTTTTATTAAAGGATCATTAACATTGAACTGACTTCAAAGGCACTTCCTCACTTTTTGTTGCATCTTGTCGACCCCTTATCCTGTTTTGACAAGGACTTACAAAAGCCTAACTCTAGGAGACAGGTAGCACTTTCCAAAAACAACAACTCCGGGGGAGTTTAAAGTTGTTGAGACAAAGAGTGCATTGTGCATTTTCCCACGCCTGAAACATCTCACAGTTTGAAGTCAAATAAGGGCGATAGAACACAATGTACTCATAACATGGAGAGCGGGGAAATATATGCCTGTACCATAGTACAAAGTAATATTGATTATCTCATCTTAATGCATAACCTCTCAAATATGTTCATTTTAGTATGCAATTAAGGAAAGGATATAACCATTTTCAAGCCATTTTCATTTTCAGTTTAAGTCTAATGTGTAACATTGGTATTTATTGCATTACTGAATGTGTTCCATTATCAAATATAGTCTTATAAAATAGAATAGAATAGAACAGAATAGAGTTCAGTCACATAGAATTATGAGAAAAGGTCCAAGGTTGTAATATCACTCCCTGGTTAAAAGTGGTTGTTTTCATTTCAAGTCACACTTATGTGACCTGATGGTTCCTCACGCTCCACTGTTTGGTGAAGCAGGGGACTGGGAGGATGTGGGGAATCAGGCACATGGACTGCTGCTACGGGCTACATTTATTGTGTAGAAATGAATGCAGATCTACAAAAAGTTATATAATGTGCTACATATAATTAAGTTGGCTTGAAAAAGCCAACTTACTGAAATCCTATTTAAACTTCTTCTTTTTCTTCTTGAGACCAAATTTGAAAATGTATCTCCTCCTAGACTTTTCAAGCTACAACCACCAAACTCGGGTCAGACCTTCAGATTGGTCTGACTCGGGTTGCTGTATCTTTTCTAACTGATTCGGCTTACGGTTTTCGTAAACCAGACTATCAAAACCACATAAAATCTCATAGACTTTCTTGAGGGGCTGAAAACATTTATACAATAAGACTTATGGTGTATTTAAGCTAAACATGCTAGCAACGTGCTAAACATGTTAGAAACATGCTAGCATCATGCTAGTAAATGCTAATCCTACTAGAATCATGCTAGTCAAATGCTAATCATGCTAGCAACATGCTATTAACTTGTTAATCATGCCAGAATCATGATAACAACATGTTAGTAACTTGCTAATCATGCTAGAATCATGCTAGTAACATGCTAATCATGCTAGATTAATGCTAGCAAAATGCTAGTAACTGTTAATCATGATAACAACATGCTAGTAACATGCTAAGCATGTTAGAAACAGGCTAGTAACTTGCTAATCATGTTAACAAAATGTTAACACCATGCTAGTAACATGCTAGTCATGCTAGAAACATTTTAGCGACTTGTTAAACATGTTAACAAAATGTTATCAAACTTGATAAACATGTCAGAAAAACATGCTAGCATCATACTAGTAAATGCTAATAATGCTAGAATAATGCTAGTAACATGCTAATCATGATAGCAACATGCTTTTAACTTGCCAATAATGCTAACAAAATGCTAGTAACTAGCTAATCATGTTAACAACATGTTAGTAACTTGTAAATAATGCTAGAAACATGTTAGCATCATGCTAGTAACATGCTAATCATGCTTGAATCATTCTAGCAAAATGCTAATAACTTGCTAATCATGCTAACAACATGCTAGTAAACATGCTAATCATGCTAGAAACATGTTAGTAATTTGTATATAATGCTAACAAAATGTTAACACCATGTTAGTAACATGCTAATCATGCTAACAACATGCTAGTAACATGTTAATCATGTTAAAACATGCTAGTGACTTGCTAATCATGTTAACAAAATGATAACACCATGTTAGTAACATGCTAATCATGCTAACAACATGCTAGTAACATGCATGTCATACTAGAAAAATGCTAGTAACTTGTTAATAATGCTAACAAAATGTTAACACCATGTTAGTAACATGCTAATCATGCTAACAACATGCTAGTAACATGCATGTCATACTAGAAAAATGCTAGTAACTTGTTAATAATGCTAACAAAATGTTAACACCATGTTAGTAACATGCTAATCATGCTAACAACATGCTAGTAACATGCATGTCATACTAGAAAAATGCTAGTAACTTGTTAATAATGCTAACAAAATGTTAACACCATGTTAGTAACATGCTAA
The DNA here is from genome assembly GCF_001515645.1 of Sinocyclocheilus grahami. NCBI lineage: Eukaryota > Metazoa > Chordata > Actinopteri > Cypriniformes > Cyprinidae > Sinocyclocheilus > Sinocyclocheilus grahami. The sequence goes on from NW_015505575.1 coordinate 354,014, forward strand.
TCATGCTAACAACATGCTAGTAACATGCCAATCATGTTAGAAACATGCTAGTAAAATGCTAATCATGCTAAAACATGTTAGCAAACATGCTAGTCATGCTAGAAACAGCCTAGTAACCACCCCAGGTACCCAACAATTTGTTTTATACCTACCTGTTTTTTCTGATAGACTGTGTTGCCTTGAAAACATTCAAACTTTAATCTTTAAAACTATTTTAACTTTCAAACTACTTCAAACTGAAAACTTTCAGACTGCACGCTTTTAAAACTTTCTAGCTAGGCTTTCTGAAGCCAACTTAAAGTTTGTCTACAAACGTTTCAATCTACTTTTTCAATGATATGCTTTATAAGACATCTGATGGCTTAATGTTGATGGCTATTATGTAATCTGACTTATGCACTTACAGAAAGAAAGGTACAAAAGAGTTTATGCTTCAAAGAACAAATTTGTCCTTTTCCATTAAATGTGCATTAGAAATCTGCACACCGGAAAACCTTTCAAATCATTTTGTAGCTGCCTTTTATGATTGCGGTTGACATTTCTTTTTTTCATGTCTACATAAAGGCACTGAGCCCAAGACATCAAGACCAGACATAATAACTGCAAAAATGTAATTTGCAGTCATTCATTCTTCCATTTTTCATTATTTGAAAGTTATTTTTTTTTTAAATGTGATTGTTTATGTCTCTCTCTTTTTTTAATCTACGTTTTGTTTGGTCAGGTTAATTATTTGAAATCACTTTTTTTGGCAGTTGTTTTTTAATTGTTCTTTTTATTGCAACCTTTCGTATTGTAAAAGTGGACATTGCCACATTAATGTGCATTATTGGTCTTATTAAATAACATTCGAAAATCCATAATTGAAGATATTTTACTGTGACTTCTATTGGAAGCCCCTTGCAACTATATGCGGCACTCTTCTCTGAAGAGTATTTCACTCAAATAAACCACTGAAAACATTTCATAGCTTTCACATTTGATGGAATTCACAGCACCTAATTCCACTGTGTGATTGCTTATTAATAATGTTCAGTCTACATTAATGCACTGCGTGGGGAAAACAAACTAAATAAAATGCCGTATTAAGGCATTCCAAGACTGCAAAGGATTAGTCGACACCCAGACTTATGTAAACTTAAAAAAAAAGAAAAATCCAACGCACGGCCCAAAGATTCAAAGAATGTTATTTACATGTGATTTTTATTTATCTAAATATAAACATATCCATATGCTGACTGAAACTATAATATAATAAAGGTTAAATATATTATTCTGTTTATTGCTGGGAAGCGTTTTTGGATTCTATAAATGCCCAGAATTAGGCCAGTCTTTACCACCTTCACATTCTGTGGGGAAAATAAAAGTAGAAAAACAGAAAAGGTAGACCTACTGATGATTTTCTGCCAGGGCAAATTAAGGCATTCCAAGACTGCAAAGGATTAGTCGACACCCAGACTTATGTAAACTTAAAAAAAAAGAAAAATCCAACGCACGGCCCAAAGATTCAAAGAATGTTATTTACATGTGATTTTTATTGGGACATTTAAAGTTATGATCTAAATATAAACATATCCATATGCTGACTGAAACTATAATATAATAAAGGTTAAATATATTATTCTGTTTATTGCTGGGAAGCATTTTTGGATTCTATAAATGCCCAGAATTAGGCCAGTCTTTACCACCTTCACATTCTGTGGGGAAAATAAAAGTAGAAAAACAGAAAAGGTAGACCTACTGATGATTTTCTGCCAGGGCATTGTTTGTTAAATTGGACATTTCCTTTCAGCTTAAAACACACAAGAATGCAATGCACAATTCTAAATACTGGTAAAAATAAACTAACAGCATGTTGTGCCCTATTTTTACAGACTTTTCTTAGAGTGTGGAGAATATTTGTCCCTGTTTCAGCGTTCTTCAGTATTGTGTATTGACTGTTTGCTGGTGTGGTAGACTAAAGCTTATTATTTACTTGCACAGTTGGTCACAGTGAGATTTTTGGATAAACTCATTTAGCTACACACAGGATTTGAGCTGAGCTCTGAATGTATGGTAAGCAGTTCTGCCCTTATGGAAAAAATGAATAATTATCCCAGATATTCCCAGCTAAGAGTTTCCTTTTGTTTGGACGTATTTTCTAGTTCCGAGCCCTGAGCAGAATAAAGGCTGTTTCTCAATCCATGCACATGCTTACCCTGCTGTTTATTTGTGTCTTACTGTATTCATTTCGGTTTAGATGTTTTCCCCATTATAGGCTGGAAGAAACAATGAACAGTTCCTCACATTTAGTTTTCATACTGGAAAAAAATGACGTTCTTTTTACGATAAATTGTTCTTTATATCACTAGATCATTCTCACAGTGATCAGAACTAGAACTAAACGCATGTGAGAATTAAACCGTACAGTAAAGAGTTTAGTCTAATGCGCTTTGTCTAACGCAAACAACTAAATTACTCTGGAAACAACTACGTACTTGTTTACTTAGCTCTGCAAATGAGGACAAAGCACAGAATTCGTTGCGTCTATATAAAGCTCCTGATAATTACTACAGATTATTCTTGCTATGGATGAAATATTTTTTGCTTCTTCAAAACTTAAAAAAATAACACTGTTTATTAATTATTTTGACATTGAGAACAAAGGGAGGTTTTGGTAGACTGAACTATAACTTACAGGAACAAGTTTGTCTACAAAGTATAGCTATCTTCACATACATACTAACCTACGTACATATTTATCTGCTTGTTTACATTGTTTTGCTGTTAAGAATGGACACATTTTAATAAACTTAAAACATTTCATTAAAGATATAGTTCCCCCAAAAATAAAAAAATAGCCATCTAAGATGTAGGTTAGTTTCTTTATCAGAACAGATTTGTAGAAATGTCTCAGCATCTCAGCAATAGATGCTCTGCAGTGAATGGGTGCCGTCAGAATGAGAGTCCAAACAGCTGATAAAAACATCACAATAATCCACAAGTAATCCACACCACTCCAGTCCATCAATTGTTGTCTTCCAAAATCTGTGTGTTTGTAAAAAACAAATCCATCATTAAGATGTTTTTACCTTCAGACCATTGCTTCCAGCTAAAATATGAGTCCTCTATCCATAATATTGTTTTCTTCATTGAAAAAGTTGTCTGAAGCAGGAAAGAATTATGCACCGATCAAGAAGTTCAAAACAGTCCAGAGCAGCTTTAAACAAATATGTGGGTGGATTTTGATGTGAGAGACAACAGGGGATGGACTTTTTCCACTGGAGGAAGCGTTATTATGGATTATGGACTCCATAATAGCAACAGTTTAAATTAAAAAAGGCCTTAATGATGGATTTTTATTTTTTATTTCTTTATTTTATTACAAACATTGCAGAGAATCCATTGGTGGGCAAGTTATATAATGCTAAATTGCTCCAAATTAGTTTTCATGTTTCTAACAGACTGCAAAGTGCAGTTAAAATTACTCTGATTATAACACAGAATTTTCTCCCAATGGCTTTTACCGCTATATAGAATATGCATTCTCACTGAGCTGAAAGACTTCATGTTCAGTTCAGTGGCTGACTAAGCTCATCACTGGTGTTAATTAAGGGGCCCCTATCAGAGAAGTACACAGAAGGTTGCTGTTGCCTCTGGGGTCCTTTGAGGTGACACACACTTTCGTCTTCCTCTTAAAGCAACCTTTAAAGCAAGGAATTAACATACCAAAATTCTTTCAAAAGTATCGTCCATTTTAAAACATATACCCTAAGATGACACGGCCAAATGAATAGTTTAATTAATAGTGAGCAGTGACAGACTAATATTTTAAGATGATCAGTTGTCACTCATTTGGCCGTGGTCCAGCCATAGATAGTAAGATTATAAACATAATACATTTTAAATGACTTTTGAATGAATATGATGTAAAATTTGTTTCACTTGGGTGAAGCTGGAGTATGTAATGTTAAAATACGTTGTTGTATCCCATCTTAATATGCAACTATAAGAAAGCCATTCGTCCTCTGAAAAGTGCAAGCACTGTGACTCTGTAACACTGTCTAAACATCCTGAGCAGCTCAACACCAACATTAGCTCAACCCTGAGTTTGGGGAAAGACTATCTGTTTGAGTCTTAACAGATGAGGGGCCTTTTTGAAAATAGTTATTTTTACTGTGATGTTAGTGGTGCAGAAATTGCACTTTATTTGTAAATTCAGCAATTTAGTGTATTGCACGATTGCTTTCACTTGAATTGTGTTATGTATATTTTGCCATTACATAGGCCATCCAGCCATATACGCTCTCCAGAAAAACTGACATTAGTTCACCAGAACTGCTTATCCTGACCAATGTGACTTTATAGTGTATGTTTTGGTTGAAACTGAGACTAAAAGGGATCGTTTATTCATCTTCTATTAGATCCAATATGACTTTTTTCTTTCATGAATCACAAAAGGAGATGCTCCTGCAATTACAATTAAAATAAATGATGATTAAAATCCTAAAAGTGGTTCATACAACCCATGCACTATATTCCAAATCTTCTGATGCCATATGATTGCTTTGTGTGAGAAGCAGACCAACTGAGTGGATAAAGATACAATTTTACAGTTGTGCTTGGGTCGAACAAACTTTGACTCGAGTCCATTCAGCCACTTTTGTGTGCAGCCGATGTCTTTATATTTCCTGACAGGTAACCTACCCCCTAAGGGTTTGACATTTCAAGAGTTTGAGCTGATAGGAAACTCTTAATAAGAACTGAGAAGATATTATACTGTACACGTTCTGTACAGCACAGGAAAGACAGAGAAAGGAGGAAATAAACATTGTTGAGACAGACGAGTGTGTTCCCTACCCCCAACTTCAGTCTCCTTCACTCAACTGTGAAACACATCTGGATAGGGAAAGGTCATTTGTTTGGAAGTATGCAAGAGGAGAGGGTGAAAAAGAGGGTGGATATTCTCTCAAACACCCTTTACACATTGTTCACCCACTTAGGCTCAATGCATTTATTTTGAACATGAATGTAGAAACTTGCAATCCCAGAAATTTGATCTAGGAAGGAAGGAAGTAACATGGATTGGGGAAGGGTGCATGTGAGAACTTAGAGCTGACGTAAAATGACAGGAGAAAGACTGAGCTGCTTTTCCCCCTCTTCCATCCATCCGCCCCCTTGGCAATGTGGGTAATGTTGCATGATGTGCTTTAATGATCTTAATTAGATAATTAGGTTCGGTTTGTGATTAGGGTGCTTTGTTTGTTCCATACAGTAGGTTTAAAGCTAAGCCGAAAATGGAAAACCTGTCATCACTAACTCAATTTTTAAAAAACTGAAAAAGGAGACATTTTGAAGAATGTTCACACTGCTCTTTTCCATATGATAACAGCAGCAGTAACCAGGGACTGTACAGTTCTAAAAAGGACACACACACACACACACACAAACATGGTATATGTGGTTTACCGGGACTATCCATAGGCGTAATGGTTTTTATGCTGTACAAACTGTATTTTCTATCGTCCAACACCAACCCTACCCCTAAACCTACCCCTCACAGAAAACTTTATGCATTTTTAGATTTTCAAAAATCACCATGTAGTATGTTTTTTAAACCTTTTGAATTACGGGGAAACAGGAAGTGTCCTCATAAACCACCTTCACATTGTAATACCTATGTCATATCCATATTATTATACAAATTAGTGCCCTCATAAACCACCCAAACCAGTGCACACACACAACACTATAAAAGTATCAGAAAAAGTTACTTTTATGGGTTCCCACAGTCAACATAGGGTCATTGGAAAAACGTGCCTTTACCTACCTTTTTGCAAAACTCCAAAACATACAGTTTCCAGCTGAATTCAACAGTAGTTTCGGTAAAACACCAATGACTTTTAATCGTTTTCGCACAAATTATTATGACAGATGCAGCTTATCAGTTAATAAAGTCTTATTTTTGCACCGTTTCTTGCACAATTCTATGTTATGACCTCAAAATACTTTTACCATTGAATCTTAAAAATATGTATTTTTAAATAAAAATCTTTAAAAACATTTTTAGATCATTTTTATTATATATATATATATATATATAAGTTATGAAAATGTTGGGTTAAAATGTTTAAAACAGGTAAAAAAAAACAACAACTAAAAATAGTCCTTATGAATTATATACCAAATCCTCTGAAGGCCTAAGATAGCTTTAAGACTGAAGTTGCTATTCCCCTCCAAACATCGCTTTCCGATGTGTTTTTCCACATATTCAAACTTGGTGCATGAAGACACAATGTGCTAGGTTTGATTCCAGTGACACCAAACAGTTCCTGTGTTTCTCACAACCAAACTGCACCACCCAATTGCTAGAGATTTGAAAACTACTGGACAGACATTCTTTAAAATATTTTCTTTTATGTTCCTCTGAAGAAAGCAAGCAATACAAGGTTGGAATGACATGATGGTGAGAAATAATGATGCATTTCGTATGACTTACCCTGCCTAAATGCCTAAGCCTAAACTGGTTTGCCTGTCTAATTTGGTTTAAGCTGGTCTTCTAGCCTTGGCTAAGCCAGTGTTTAGCTGCCCACCCAGTTTGTCTCCCTATTTGACCAGCTAAATAGTGCCCCAAATCTCTCTAAAACTAGAAAACAGACCAGCCTGATTAAGATGGGAGACCAAGGGACAAACCTGTTTAAGATATTTTTCAGCAGCGTTGTTCCTTAAGAAAACAAGCGGTGCACTACACTTCAGAAGTTCTGTGATGACCATTTCAGCCCATAGACAGTGTTTGCCATCTTTAACGTGTTAGTGAGGGTGAAGACTGTTTTACCAGTGTTCATGACAACAGAGCTGTTCTTGGAGCTCGCAGGGCTGGAAACACTGAGCTCACAGGGCCATAGCTGTCACATTACTCAGACACTCGCTCGGCCGCCAGCAGGCTGGCTGAGATGGAGGAAAAGAGCACTGAAGCAAGAGCTGAAGGAACGCTCCTGCAGAGAGACTGTCGTTGCGTCCCATAAACGTTGAGCTGTTTGAGATTTGGATTTATTGGAGCAGATAAGACTGAGGCAGTGACAGAAGAAATGTCTTTCTTTGAAATTGGGGTGAAAGAGTGGAGGTGAGCTTAGAGGAAAAGCCATTTCCTATCTTGAGACAAGACACAACACTTCTGTTGGGTCGTGGTAGGGGGTATTGATTCCTCAAATTACCACTGATTGGAAAGCGCAAACACACAGTAGTTGCTTTGGTAACATCCACTTTACAGCTGCTGGTTGTTTTTAAAGGGTTACTCCACCCCAAAATGAGAATTTTGTCATTAATCACTTACCCCCATGTCATTCCAAACCCGCAAAAGCTTTTTTTACACAATTTAAGATATTTTAGATGAAAACCGGGAAGCTTGCGACTGTCCCATTGACTGCCTAGTAAATTACAGTAGTGCTGGGCGGTTGTCACGGTGTGTGGAGGCAGGCAGGATGACGAGGACGACAAGCATTCTAATAAAGATATTTAATGTAGACACAACAAGGCAGATTCGGGTAGATGAGACACACACACACTCTGGGTAACATTCACAATAACCGACAATACAAGAGACAGGAACTTATAGGGCATATAACGAGGGGCAGACAGGTGAGCACACTGAGGATAATTAACTAATGATTGAACGGGCTAAACCAACAAAAGGGGAAGAAACCACAATAAACAGTCCACAGGGGCGTTACATTACTCCCCCCTCCATAATAAACAGAGGGAGGGGCGGAGGGGGACTAGGAAGAGGGAAAAAGCAGTGGATGTGAGATGGTGACAGGGGATGGGGCAGGCAGACCAGACTGGTGGAGGTTCGGCAGAGGACGGACTTCCAGGAGGAGGACGGCTAACAGAGTCCAGGGAGGTGCCGATGGAGGGAGGAGCCAGGGAGACGACAGGAGGGAACCGGAGCAGGAGGAGGAGCCATGGAGGAGGAATGTCCACCGACTCCTGAAAGCCGACCAACGGCGGCGGAGCAGGTGGAGGAGGAGCCCGAGCCGGAGAACCAACGAGCCAAGGGGATGCCGAGGATCCGGGGGGCCAGGGTGGAGCCAAGGGCTCTGGCGACCGAGGCGGAAGCGGAGATCCAGAGATCCGCGGTGGAGCCGGAGCGACTGAGGACCAAGGTGGAGCTGACGGGAGGAAGGAGCCCAACGGAGATGGTAGGACAGAGCGAAGAGGCGCAGCCAGCAGAGAGGAGTCCAGATGCGATGGTGGGTTGACGCCTGACCAAGGCGGAGCCGGAGGGACGAGGGAGCCCGGTGGAGCTGATGGATCGATGGGTGACGATGGAGGCGAGAGCGCTCGGAGCCGAGGTAGAGCCACTGGGTCTACGGACCGAGGTGGAGTCCAGGCTTCGGAGCCTGGAGGCGGAGGTGAGGGAGACTCCGACCGTGGTGATGCTGCAGGAGGCCGGAGCGGGTGGGAGGGCGGGTTATTTTTGAGGAGCGGGCACTGGAAAGAGCTCTTGGGCTGGAGCCCTTCCTGGGCGGAACTGAGGATCAGGAGCCCTTCCTGGGCTTAACGATAAATCAGGAGCCCTTCCTGGGCTGGACTGGGGATCAGGGGCCCTTCCTGGGCTGGACTGGGGAACAGGAGCCCTTCCTGGGCTGGACTGGGGATCCCGCGGTCTCTCCTCCGTACTATGGAGGGTATTCAGGGCCAAAATGAGCTCACCCTCAGCCATGATGACGGGGGCAGAGCTCCTCTTCGCGCTCACACTGTCCACGCGTTAACTGGTCTGACGCATTGGGCTCAACATCCGAGGTGATCCTCTACTCAGCCTTGGGGCTTTGCTCCGGCTCGTAGATCGCAGCGGGAAATGGCTCTCCGTCATCGGTGGGCTCAGGTTTATGCTCCATACTGTGGGGGGATGGTGGGCTGGGCTCAGGATCCTGAGTGGGGCTGGTGTTGTTGTCCGCGATGTCCACGGACCAGCACCCACTCGATGAAGGTGGCGAGGCTCTCTCGAAGACCATCCCCAGACAACTGCGCTCGTGTGGTGGCGTTTAGTCCAACTTGATAGAAGGTACAGAGACAGTTGTCCGGGTAGTGCGTGAGGTGGGCCAGGGACAGAAAGTCGTCTGTGTGGTCCTCAAGAGAGTGTTCCCCCTGCTCCAGCAGGAGGATTTGGAAGGCGGGGTAATCCATGATAAAAATTGACAAAAACCGGGAAAACAAACTAGGGGAAAGACGCCGCTATACTTTACTTTTTAGGTTGGTTATTCTGTCACGGTGTGTGGAGGAAGGCAGGATGACGAGGATTCCAATAAAGATATTTAATGTAGACACAACAAGGCAGATTTGGGTAGATGAGACAGACAGACAGACACAGACACAGACACAGACAAAGACACAGACACACACACACACACAAACACACACACACACACACACGCGCAAACACACACACACACACACACATAGCGGTATACCGGTTCATATCGAATACCGGTGTTTATTTTTGTTATAATAAAAATTTTTAAAATACCGCAATACCAGTGTATGTCGCTTAAACAATGTTCGGAATGCGACACTGTTTGAAAGGCGTCCCTTTTCACTGGTGCACTGTGGTGAGGGAACAGCTGTGTGTGTTACTTAGCGTGAGAGTTCAGAAACTGAAGCTGTAGAACTAATAGAACATGATGACACAGAAGAACTCATTCACAATATCCACATTGACCGCCACAAATATCCACCGCCCCCTGCCATCAGCTCCCGCATCTCACACACACACGAGCGCGACTTTAGCACTAGATTTAGCCACTTTCACACCCTTTTAGCAGCTTTTTTCCATAGAATACTCATACTGACAAACCTAGCGACTTTTTTGGATAAACCTTAGCTATGGTTCAGTTGGAAGATTTCACCAGTGCTGTCCCGCGGACAATTTCCCGGAGAAGTGTCACCTCTCTCGGTGTCTGTTCTGTGCAGTGAGCGGCAGAGAAGCAGCACATTCAGTTGGCCGCACCACAGCAGACTCGTCAATAAATGAGTACAAAACAGCGTTTCCTAGCACCTGTCGCTTACTGATTGTTTGGAATTATAAATATGAGCATAGTTCGTCTGTTAATATCACATGCACTTTTTAGTTTGTTGTTTTTTTTAGTTTGTTACTCAGACGCAGGCAGTGTGCTGCATGAGACAAAAAAAAGTAATATAGGCAAAACAACCGCATAGTGTAGATTGCTGTTGATTTTATCAGACGATGCCACGATTATAAATGAGAGTGACTCCTGGTTAATATGTATTAAAAGGGGTCGTGTTTAGTCACTATTTAGTGTGGTATTTTTTGACAATATTCACTCATCATGACAGAAAAATAGGGCATTCTAAGTCAATATACTGCAGTATTTCCTCTCTCAATCAGTAGAAATTATGGTTAACACCCGGTCATGCATGAAAAAAAAAATACAGTCATGTACCGTGAAACCGGTATAATTTTGTAAAATACCGCCCAGCACTACTGTCAAGGTCCAGAAAAGTATGAAAGACATCGTCAGAATAGTCCATCTGCCATCAGTGGTTCAACCGTAACGTTATGAAGCGACAAGAATACTTTTTGTACGAGAAGAAAACAAAAATAACGACTTTATTCAACAATTCGTCTCCTCCGTGTCTCTGCGCATCACTGTAGCGCCATTTTGTTTTGTGCCATCTTCTGTGTCAGCCGCGTGGCACGGATGCGCTGTTTTCGTTCAAATCAAAGCGTAACTACACGTAGAAACCGTATCCCTTTAATGTTAGCTACATATGAATATTTAAGTCCTTACATTAAAGTTCACAGAAACTCTTTTCTCCGCTGTGGGTGTCAGTCATTCGTTCAGCCTTTAAACCCTGGTCGCATTGGGTTACGACAGTCAGCTCGGTAAAGCTCTCTCCAATATCATTCTGTGTTCCCATTATTATACTTGATTTGTAAATAAATGTCTATGATTTTGCAAAAAGGACTTTATCTTCTTGCCGGAGTTTAATGTTTTGTTACTTGCTACCGGTTGTCTGTGAGAACAAAACACTGGCGTAAAAAAAACTATAAATTGTTTTTAACGCGCACAGTAACTGAAATTTAAAACTGTTAAATGAAAGGCTCAATAACTGTTGCGAATATATAATACACTACGCATCAATTTCTCTTCCCTTTGTGCTTTGCACTTTTTAATGCAAAGCGCTGCATGCTGTGACTCCGTGTTGCTTCAAGCGCATCATTCTGCACACCGGTGTAACGAATTAGTCCACTGAAGGCGAGCGTAGTGAAGAACCCAAGTGCAGTTTATTTACAGGTGATCCAAACATCCAAACAATATCCAAACAGACAAAGACTAGATACACAGACTTGACTTGACGAGGCATGAACAGGCTTAACTAGGCATAAACAGACTTGACGAGAACAGACTTGACTAGACTCAACGAACAGCGGGTTACAACATCAATACACGACGAGAGACAATGGCAACATGATGGCTACTTATAGCAAACAATACAGGTCACATGACAAGAACAAACCAATGGGAAACAAGACACATGACTAGGACTACCAATCAGAACATGACACATACACAAGGCAGAGATACATGAGGGCAGGGAAGCATGACACTGACAGCATGAAACAATTACAAAATAAAAGACATGGAAAACATGAACATGAAACAAAACCCAAACACCAAACCCCACATTACATATCCCCCCCTCTATGGGCGGCTCCAGATGCCCAAACAAACACAAACAAAACCCAACATGTCCAGGAGGGTGGTGGAGTGGAGGCGGAACTGGGAGGGACGGAGGGCCAGGCCCATGAAGCGGAACAGGCAGAGCAGGGAGTCATGGCAGAGCAGGCAATAGCGGGGGGCCATGGTGGAGCAGGCAGAGCGGGGGGGCCATGGCGGAGCAGGCAGAGTGGGGGGCCATGGCGGTGCAGGCAGATCAGGGAGCCATGGTGGATCAGGCAGAACAGGACAGACAGTGAGTTTGAGAACAGCCTCCATGGCTGTGACAGGGCAGACTGTGAGTTCATGGACGGCCCTCTTAGTCATGACAGGGCAGACTGTGAGTTCAAGAACGGCCTCCATGGCCGTGACAGGGCAGGCAGTGAGTTCGAAAGTGGACGCCACCACCTCTGGAGGCACAGGAAAGGCCCTTGGAGCAGACGCATAGACAGGAGAGGCCTCTGAGGCAGACTCGTGGACAGAAGAGGCCTCATAAGCAGACTCGTGGACAGGAGAGGACTCTGGAGCGCAGTGTGCAGCCCACACGCTTAAAATGGCGACTGCCATTACAGTAAGGGCAGCAGAGTGTGGCATGACCTCTAAGATGGCGGGGCTTGAGAGTGCTGACGTCACCGGGATGCCTACAGCTCGCACCGAGATCAGAGGTGGGTCCATCACACTAGAAATCAAACCTTTCAGTCTTGGCCCAAGCTCCGTGTCCGACTCAGGCGTGGCGGTCATCTTGGCCGGGGACTCAGGCGTGGCGGCCATCTTATGATGAGACTCTGGAAGATCAGTTGAGACGTGACGAGACTCTAGAAGAGTGACCATTTTGTGAAGAGACTCTTGTGTGGCGGCCATCTTGCAACGAAGCTCTTCAATGGCGGCCATATTGTGAAGAATCTCCTGAGTGTGATGATGATGTATGATGTGAGCAGGCTCTGGCTTGGCAGACGTGACGTGAGCAGACCCTGGCATGATGTGAGCAGGTCCTGGAGTAGCAGGCATGGCGTTAGCAGGCTTGACATGAGCAGACTTTTGGGAAGTGTCATGTTCCTCCTCCATGACACCCACGGTGAAGGCAGAGTCACTCATTTGCAGAGCAAAGTCTATATATCGTTCAAGTGACCAGTGTGCGGCATTGCGTGGCATTAACTGTGATATATTTCTTTCCAAACCAAAATGGAAAATGTCTTTCAGAAAGGTATTGTTAAAAGCCACCTGGTAGCACAGTTCACAAAAATCTGCCACATATTCCTTAACAGAGCGATTACCTTGATGGAGGCGAACTAGGCGATCTGCTGGGTTCATTATGGGGTCGTGTATTCTGTAACGAATTAGTCCACTGAAGGCGAGCGTAGTGAAGAACCCAAGTGCAGTTTATTTACAGGTGATCCAAACAATATCCAAACAGACGAAGACTAGATACACAGACTTGACTTGACGAGGCATGAACAGACTTGACTAGGCATAAACAGACTTGACAAGAACAGACTTGACTAGACTCACCGAACAGCGGGTTACAACATCAGTACACGACGAGAGACTGTATTTGTATTTTTTTAATTTAAATTCTTTTGTAATTATTGTTTATTTTTTATTTATAAAGTCTGTATTTAGTAGACTGTGAAAGAATGATTATCAGTTCCACACACAGATATATAAAAATTCTACATTTATTTAAATGAAAAAAAAAAAAACCTTCACTGGTATCGGATCGGTATCGGCCAATACTGACCCCTAGGTATCGGAATTGGTATTGTAGGTGAAAAAGGCAGATCGAAGCATCCCTACTCATTTTCCACTTCATTGAACTTTTTAAGACAGTTCACAAAAATCTGCCACATATTCCTTAACAGAGCGATTACCTTGATGGAGGCGAACTAGGCGATCTGCTGGGTTCATTATGGGGTCGTGTATTCTGTAACGAATTAGTCCACTGAAGGCGAGCGTAGTGAAGAACCCAAGTGCAGTTTATTTACAGGTGATCCAAACAATATCCAAACAGATGAAGACTAGATACACAGACTTGACTTGACGAGGCATGAACAGACTTGACTAGGCATAAACAGACTTGACAAGAACAGACTTGACTAGACTCACCGAACAGCGGGTTACAACATCAGTACACGACGAGAGACTGTATTTGTATTTTTTTAATTTAAATTCTTTTGTAATTATTGTTTATTTTTTATTTATAAAGTCTGTATTTAGTAGACTGTGAAAGAATGATTATCAGTTCCACACACAGATATATAAAAATTCTACATTTATTTAAATGAAAAAAAAAAAAACCTTCACTGGTATCGGATCGGTATCGGCCAATACTGACCCCTAGGTATCGGAATTGGTATTGTAGGTGAAAAAGGCAGATCGAAGCATCCCTACTCATTTTCCACTTCATTGAACTTTTTAAGTTGCATTTTTAATTTGGCTTTGTGTTTGCTTTATTGTTTGAGTACAGAAACCTAACATTTTGAGGTTTAAAGTCCACTGCCAGTGAATAGTTTTCATACTTGACTAGGGTAGACTGGTGTCTAAACAGGAGGCTATAATGAGTGTTTGAGACAGACTGTAGGCCTATAGCTTACTGCTCTTAATGTAACGTAATGTTTCAGACTCTACTGTGTTTATACCAGGGTTTTGTTACCAGTATATGTCATAACGGTGAGAAAGAACAGAAAAATTTGAAGCAAGATTAAAATAACAAATAGGAAATTATACATGTGAGTCTGGATCCATATCTGATAGACCTTGATTGACAAACCAATCGAAATACAAACCGTCTACCTAAGAAATCTGTCATGCCTTTACCTGGAAACTTTTACCTTTTTAGTGGAATATTTACAACCAGACGTTTATCAAGGATGCCTCAAGGATTTCGAACTACATGTGGTGAAACATATGTGGAAAATCTGATTATATAATGTTATACATTCACAATGAGTGCATTTACATGCACACTCTTAATGCGATTATAATGAGATTTTGGCAATATTGCGATTCAAATTTACCTCATCTAAATACAATTCTTCAATCTAAATAATGCTATTAAGCTCATAATTGCAGCAAGCATAATCGTATTAACATAGGTGGCGTACGCCGATTTTAATCTAAATATGCAGGCATGTAAACACCTTAATCGCATTATTGCCACTCTGACCAAAGTGCACATGTGCTCATGACGTACATGAATGACATGACACACACCTGCAGTAATACGCAGATTAGGAACGATGGCGGGGAAGAAAGCATCGCATTTCTTGGGAGCCGATGAAACAGAGTTCATGTTGTCGACGTTGTGCGACATTAACATAATGTAGTACATTGATTATTGGAATTATTCGATTATTAGAATATAAGAACTCAATATTTTTAATAATTGCAAAAGCTGAATAATCAATCAAAGCTTACTGATTAAATTGTGAAATAATCAACGAATAGTCGATTAATTGTTCTAATAATCGTTAAATTAATTGATTGTCAAAATAATTGGTTGTTGTTGCAGCCCTACTGAGAAATGAACTTTCTCTAGGGTTGTCTTGCACTCTTCCCTGCATTTTCCAGTAACTCTGAACAGTGGTGAACAGTTCTCATATAGCAGATAGTGCTTTTATTTTGGACAATTTAGATCTGCACGAGAATTCAACATCAATATATCTGGTTCATAATGCCTCACTGTGGCGAGACAATGGGTGCCCATGTGCCTATGACTGGGGACCTGATTTCACCTGGTTTTTTTTAGTTCTGGGACATTTTGTACAAACATCTCATATAGGCCAATTCTCCTTAAATAACCAGCTCTGCAGATGTCTGCTAGAGAGGCGCCATGCACCAATGCTCAGGAGTAGGCAACACTCCAAGTGGAGTGAGCTCTCACCCCCAGGGGGCACTGTGTCTGGTACGCCAAGGCGATGGCATCCACTAGCCAGTGGGCCAACCTCTGTTTGGAGACAGCCTTTATCTTCTGCTGACCTCCAAAGCAGACAAAGAGCTGGTTCTGCCTCCTCCAGAAGCAGCACTTGCAGGTTCACCACCTAGTCCCAAAAGGGAGTAGTGGGAACTTTGGGCACATAAACAGGCTGGGGTATCAGGGTAACGTAAAAGTCAGCCGGCCCAAACTCAAGGCATGATTCGTTGTCCGAAAATGCCTGCAGGTCCCCAACCCTCATGATGGATGTGAGCATGACCACAAGCGCTGTCTTAACAGTGACTGTCTGTCACTGTCTGTCAGTGTCTGGCAAGTGAGGTCTGCCACATCCCATCCAGAAATCAGACATGCAGGTTCCACAGATCGGGACGTGGGTGCCCATGAGAAAAAATGTCCTTCCTCTGGGATTATCCAGGGATGGGCTGTTGTGAGGAGCATGAGATTGGAAAACCAGGTCCAGGTGGGCCAGTATGGCGCAACCAACAGGACCTGCTCCTTGTCCTCCCTGATCTTGCACAGAGTCTGTCCAAGGAGGCCCACTGGGGGGAAAGGCACACTTGCACAAACACTGGGGCCAGCTGTATGCCAGCACATCCATGCCTTGGGGGGACTCTGTCAGGGAGTAGAACAGCTGGCAGTGGGATGAATCCTGGGAAGCAAACAGGTCCACCTGGGCTTCCCTGAATTGACTCCAAATTAGCTGGACTGCCTGGGGATGGTGTCTCCATTTTCCCGGAAGACTAAGCTGTCATGAGAGAGCATTGGCTGCACAATTGAGCTCCCCTGGAACATGAATGGCGTGCAGCGATTTGAGCCATGTCTGACTCCAAAGGAGGAGATGGTGGGCGAGTTGCGACATGCGACGAGAGTGTACCCCCCCTTGATAGTTGATATATGCAACTGTTGCAGTGGTGTCCGTACAGATGAGTACATGCTTGTTTTGCAGCAGCAGATGGAACTGTTGAAGATCAAGCAGTATTGCCTCGAGGCAATTTATATGCCACTGCAATCGAGGTCCTGTCCTGGAGCCCGAAGCTGCATGCCTGTTGCATACAGCACCCCAACCCGTCCTGGAGGCATCTGTTGTGACAAAAACGTGCCTCGACACTTGCTCCATGGGCACACCTGCCCGTAGAAAAGCAAGGTCTGACCAGGGGCTGAAAAGGTGGCGACAACCCAGGGTAACGCCCACCCGGTGCATGCTGTAGTTCCATGCCCATCTCGGGACTCGGTTGTGCAACCAGTGCTGAAGCGGTCTCATATGTAACAATCCAACTTCCTGCAGACCATCATTCTTGTAGTTTTTGTAGTTCTTTTCTAGTTGAAAAGGCGCCCACGAAGCGAAAATCGCAGCAAAAATCTGAATGAGTGGATGCATGCCGCCATCTTATATACCTGTATGTACGGGGAGTGGCTTGGCATGCAAATTCCACTCACCAATAGTCATTGGCCGTTTCTTGCAATCCTCAGAGGTGATTGGGGCTCCCAAGTAAGACCCCTAATGTCAGTGAACAACTCTGTTTCATGCTGATCTATAGGGATCTGATCTAATGATCTCTGTGGAACTTAGCCTAATAAAAACAAATTAAATGTTATTTTTATATTTCCAGCAAAATCATTGTGAATATCATGACTATTCTGTCACAATACAGGGAATAGAGACAAATTTAGATGAGTTTGTCCAAAGTTGTCTGACATGAAATGATGATATCATATTGTGATACTAAGCTGTAGGAAATGTTCTGTGATGGTTTTAAAAATACTAATGCCGAATAGAAATGTAATAAATGAAATAAACTTTACAATCCCACAATTTTTATACAGAATTAATGTAGAATTAAACTGATGTGCGGGCACAACCAATTTTCCTATATCATAATTTCCAGCAAAAATAATATTGTTACATTTACATTTACATTTAGTCATTTAGCAGATGCTTATCGTTGATATCGAATGACTCATACTTTGTCAAAGTATTTTTGTCATGCCGCCCACCCTTACTGTTCAGTATCAATGGGGATTTTTCTTCAACAGAAGACTATCTGCACCTTCTGGCATGACCGTCTGTGGAACTGTTTGCTCTCCATGCCTACTCGAGCTGCAGAAAGATATTATTGCTTATTTTTCAATTTTATTTTGCCACAAAGTTGCCAGTACTCTCCTGTGGATCTGATATGTGTGCGCGCACCTGTAATTCAGTTGAGTTATTGCTTTCCTTTGTCCTCAGTGTTTTCCTCCTTTTCTGGAACATTTTCTGTAATTTCTGCGATTGTATGTTACTAAGAAAAGTTACAAACAAAGAGTTCCCTTTCAGTCGGTCACTCTCGACGTCACGCTGGATGACCGACGAATTGGGATCTCGCTTAGAGAGGCCAATCCACTTCGAGTGTAAACTAAACGAGCCAATGCACATTGGCATGCGATTATTGCATCCAGTTGGCGCTGATCACAGCGTGAGTATAAGTAGGCAGCAGGTGCAACACATATTCAGCTTTTCGCTTCAGAGCCGAGCGATCACATCGTTTTGCTCCTGACTACTCTACTGAGAGAAGAAGACTGAACAAGTTCAGCGCGCTCTTTGAGAGCTCTTCGTGTTGGCGGTACGGTGCTTCAGCGGTGGTGGTTTCCCGTGTTGAGTGGTTTGCACACATCAGGCTGCACTACCCCCTGTTTGTGTTGCAGGTGACCATCTCCCCTGTGTACTTCAGCACGCTAAAAGAGCTTTTTCCCAAAAAGAGTATTCACGGGTGCATCTTTTTAAAGACGATGTTGCGTCTAGCAAACTCGACGTTACGTCTTTGTACAGACGATGTGGGTCTTACTACAGACAATGTATCACCCGGTCGTTTCTGGATGCGGTCGTTACCTGGCTTTGGGTGATGGTCACGATCGCTGCCTCACATGCCTGGGCATTTAGCATGCTGAGGTTACATTTGTGGATGAGTCATGTTCTCATTGCGAGAAGATGATCATCTTGGAGTCGCGGGCCAAGCTCCGTTACCTCAAAGGGGCAGAGCTCTGTTGCCTCTGCCTCGATCTAGTTCTCGTCATGGCGGGGGCTACTTCAGACAGTAGCATGGGTGGTCTGATGTTAACAGTTATGGCAAACCCTCCAGGGAACCAACCCTCTGGGGACCATCGCTCCTCTTGCACTCCGCAACCAGTTGAGCTGCCAATGGAACGTGCTGGGCCCTCTACAAGGAGCGTACCAGCAGTATCCTTTGGCGCTCCTCCCGATGACCGAATGTCGATTGCTGCATCGCAGAGTGAGCCAGAGCTTTCTGTAGAGGAAGATTTGGCTGCTGCCTCCGGGACTGTAGCAATCAGATCCGGAAATAATGGCTATGCTTTCCCGGGGCGCCGTGAGGGTAGGGCTCGAGTGGAGACCGCCACCGTGCCCTCAAGGTTGGACGATTGCGCTGAGACCCCGCCCCGATGCCATTCTTCCCGGAGGTGCATGAGGGGCTTACCAGGTTGTGGATGGCAGCTTATCGGAAACTGATCTGCTAACTCCTCCTCCCTCACCACTCTCGACGGTGGTACAGCTAGAGGGTATATGGGTGTCCCCCGCAGTGGAGCGGTCAATTGCGATGCAGTTGTGTCCTAATACCACCTCCACCCAGCAGGGCGAACCGTGCCTCCCCTTCTGGGTCTGTAGGTACTTGTCTGGTCTGTCCAGCAATGCTTATACACAGTCGAGAACATAGCCCAGCAGTTCTCGGCTGCACGGGAGCAGACTGAGGCAATCCAATGTTCTGCCCCAGCGGGCAGCTTCTGCCTCCACCCATCCGCCGGCCACAGAGCCCCAGCCTGCTCGTCGCTCCCATGCCGCATCCGCAGCAACCTCAAGCAAGCGGCGCCGTGAAGCTGGACGTAGGCAGGCCGCCCTGCCCCGCCCCGCCAGGTCCAGGCCCCCATCAACCTGGCGGTGAGTGGAAGAGCAAGAGGCCTCGGGACGGGCGACCCAGAGAGAGAGGGAACTGCTCTTTGGGGGATGGTGAATGCACCTCTCCCTCCCCCGGAGGAGGGCCGGACTGAGAATCTGGTTTCCAAAAATCTCGACAGGAGAGCAGTTTTCTCTGTCTCTTGGTCCCAAGAGGGCATGGAGAGTTGCGGACGGACCAACACCGGACCACACTCATCCTCCTCTCTCGCCAGCAGGCAGCAGCGGGCGGTTCGAGAGCGTCATCAAAGGCCCTACTCATGCACCCTCTGCCAAACCATGAAACCAGACAAGTGTTGCACTGCACACTCAGACCCCTCTTCAGGTCCCTGTGTTCCACCTCTCTGCCCCACCTGGTACGTCGGTGGTCCCGCTGGTCCAGCTTGTGTGGTGTCTGGGTGCCTGGCTACCCAAACCGCCTCGCTGGCTCCTGTGGACCAACAGACTCGGCTATGCAATTTAGTTCGACCGGCATCCCCCCAAGTTCAGTGGCATCCGCTTCACATCAGTGTAGGCGGCTGATGCTCCTGTCTTGCGTGCGGAGATGGCAGTCCTACTGGCGAAGGATGCAATAGAGCCGGTCCCTCCAGCTGATATGGGGATGGGGTTTTACTTTACTTTACTTTTACTTTTAGTCATTTAGCAGACGCTTTTATCCAAAGCGACTTACAAATAAGAAAAAGTAATTAAAACTAAAAGCTAAAACTTTAAATACTGTGTATGTATATACACATTTAAGGAAATAAAATAAATTAAATAAAAATGACAAATGCGTACAACAACATTCCAAAACTAAACATTTCAATGAAAACAAAAAAAAATTAAGCTAAAAACAATTCAAAATATTAAAAGAACTAAAGGTATGAGTATAATAATGATTCTAACATAACACTAAGCCAAACACCAAAAAACAACTACATATGTGTGTATGTACAGCCACACACATATACATATACATGTACATATATATAAATACATTCAATATATATATTATTTCATTTCCATTTTGTATGTTGAAGTACTGAAATAACTCAAATTAAATAAAACTGAAACTTAATAAAAAACATATTTAGACATAATAAAAAACTAATAAAATGACAACATTACTACAACTGTAACTAAAACTAAAATAGATAACTAATACAAATCAAACTACATTAGTTTATCAGTAATCCTAAAAAAATAACACTGAGCCAAACACACATGCTAAAATAACAACAACTTACTGACACATAGTAAGAAATGGTTATAAAAAACTGAAACAGAAGTGAAACAAGTAGTAGGAAAGAGGAGAAATAAAAAGCGATACTTATCCTTTGCCGGTGTCCCTGCACGGTAGAGTCGATGGTCTTTACACTCTTCGGTCTTCACACGACCGCGACCGTGGTAAACTAAGCTTTTAATTTTTTATTCGTTTAACAAAACTCAAATTGAATTCAGCTGGACACACTTTCCTGTTTATCACAACAAATGGCCAAGCAAAGCGCATGACACTGACAAGGTACATGATACAGTATGAGACCAAAAGCGATTTCAGCACATCTCCACACAGTAAACAAAACAAGCCCCTACTTCGTTGTACCCAAGAAAGGTAGTGGGTTACGACCGATCTTGGACCTGCGTGTCTTGAACCGGGCCCTTCACCGGTTACCATTTAAGATGTTGAGGAACGCATCTTCGGGTGCATCAGTCCCAGAGATTGGTTTGCAGCGATCGACCTGAAGGATGCGTACTTTCAGGTGTCGATCCTTCTGTACCACAGACCATTGCTGCAGTTCGCGTTCAAAGGACGAGCATATCAGTACGAGGTCCTGCCCTCTGGGCTGTCCCCGTCGCCCCGTGCCTTCACAGAGGTTGCGGAGGCAGCCCTTGTTCCCCTGAGAGAACAGGGCGTTCGCATTCTCAACTACCTCGACGACTGGCTCATACTAGCTCAGTCTCAGGATCAGTTGTGTGCACACAGGGTCTTGGTGCTTTTGCACCTCAGCCGGTTGGGCCTTCTGGTCAACTGGGAAAACAGCAAACTCTCCTTGGCGCAGAGGATCTCTTTTCTTGGTATGGAGATGGATTCGGTTGAGCACGCCTCATGCAAGGACGTGCTCAGTCAGTGTTGAACTGCCTGAATATGTTCAAGTGCAGGACGGCGGTCCCACTGAAACAGTTTCAGAGGCTCCTGGGGCATATGGCAGCTGCAGAGGCAGTCACGCCGCTGGGGCTGTTTCATATGAGACCGCTTTAACACTGGCTCCATGGCTGAGTCCTGATGTGTCCACTCACCGGGTCCGAGTCACACCGGCCTGCCGCCAATCCTTCACCCCGTGGTCAGACCCTTCATTTCTCCATGCCGTAGTTTACACAGATGCCTCCACCACCACCGGCTGGGGGGCCACTTTCGATGGGCTTGCAGTGTCTGGGTTTGGACGGGCCCCCAACTGCACTGGCACATCAATTGCCATCAATTGACGATTCATGCCTGGAGTTTGGACCGGCTGACTCCCAGGTAATCCTGAGGCCTCGGCCCGGCTATGTCCCCGGCTCAGCTCCTCAGCGAAAACCTGAATATGCGCTGCACCTGCTGCCTACTTATACTCACTCTGTGATCAACGGCAGCTGGCTGCAATAACCGCATGCCAATGTGCATTGGCTCATTTAGTTTACACTCGAAGTAGATTGGTCTCTCTAAGCGAGATCCCAATTCATCGGTTATCTGACGTGATGTCTCCGTTCCCTCCTTCAGGGAACGAGGGTTACATACGTAACCAAGACGGTATATTTATCTAGCATAAACGCAATGATGAGGGCCTTAATTTACCATTTACTAAGCTACAGTATATATATATAAAAAAAAAACATGTATCCAGTATCCAATTATACAACTTTTTTTCTGTATATTTTAATAATTTCTGTAATGTATAAACTATTTAAACAGACTTCTATAGATGTACATTAGAGCAAAAAGTATGATAATGTAGCAAACAGTAACAGTAATTATGGTAGGATTGGTTAGTAATGTGTTAAGAACAGATACAATGTTAAATAGGGATGTAACCATTCACTCAGCTCACGATTCAATTCGATTCACGATACTGATTTCACAATTCGATTTTCTCACGGTTTTTTAAACAAAATGTGATTTAAGACAAATTATAAATGAAAAGGTGTCCTTTTATTATTGCTTGGACAAAATGCTGCACATTTCTTAGTGAAAGAGAAATATGTCAAATAACAAAACTAAATTGAAATTTTAAAACAAACCCCAAATCTAATCAAATAAATAAGACAAAAAAAACCCTTCATATAAACAATGGCTTTGCCAGTGCTCTTTCCATTCAAAATTAGAGGCAACCACTGCATTTGAATCACAATCCATAAAAAGATGCTGAATACATGCAGCATGAGCAGTTTTTAAAATCTAAATTAATTTGTATAATTTTAATTTTTAAAACAAAAACAGAATGCTCTGACTTTAGTTTTGTGAAACTATACTACATAAAACATGTGCACGAAAAAACTGCAGAAGCTCTGAATGAGACACAGATTCATTCTTTGACAGCAGGTGGCACTTATGGAACAGCAGTAATACAGCGTTTTCTTGGTTACCGCTGTAAACAAAGCAGCACATCGCTTATGAACGCTGCTTTAATATGCATAATACAGAGACAAGATTAAAAGAAAATATCATCTTAACTTTTCTAAAGACAGTCAGTTCCCCTCAGAGATACTTTCATATAAACTCCTACCCCCAACTGGATCGAGATTCGTTTAACATCTCAACCGATTTGAATCGTCACATATTTGTATCGATTTTCAACCAGCTTGCAGTGAATCGTTACATCCCTAATGTTAAATGTTTTAAGTCATGGTGTCAGAATCAAACTTCAGTGTACATGTACACTAATGCTAATTAACTAACTAAATAAATAAATAAAAATAATTGAACTAAAACAATGTTTTAATGTTTTTAATAGCATTTTTAGGTGTAAAATGCAGTGTAAATAATATAATAATTTTAATAATAATTTTCAGAAAACAAAAGTAATTTAAGAGGAAGAATAAGTTATTCAGTTTTGATCAGAGATTATAAAGACTCACATCCAGTAAGACCAGAAATGTGCATTAAAGTTGCACCTTTTTTCTAATTAAAATTACACACACAGCAAGGGAATGTCTTTGAATTGCAGGACATTTTAATTCTTAGGGTGTACTCACACTAGGCGTTTTGAACCATGCCCAAGCGTGTTTGACCCCCAAAGTCTGGTTCATTTGACTAGTGTGAGCACTCCGTGCCACGCTCGGGCGTGGTTCATTTAGCCGGCCCTGGCCCGGTTGGAAGAGGTGGGCCAGGGCACGGTTCGGTTGGGCTCGGGCGCGGTACGCATGCAGTGTGCGTACTAACTGCGCCGGAGCCCGGAACAGATACTATTTTGTGTGCGCTACTGTCATCATTACGACCGCAAACATATTCTATTACTACTACTACACTTTTCAATTAATTTAATTTAATCAAGTATATTTAGGTTTATAATGGCTCTGGTTCTTACCTTATTGATGAACAGGAAATGTAGTTTGCGAGTAAAACTACAAATTATTTCATTAACTCCGCTGCCTCCGTAATCATTTTCTGATACATACAAGTGAAAATCAATGCACGACATGAATGATAAATTAATTATTATTAATTATTCAGCAGAATATTAGCGAAAGTGGTTTTCTCCGTCATCTCATACATGACGTAAGCGTGCTCTGGCCCAGAATGTTTAGTGCAAGTGTGAGTGCAGGCCAGCGGGGGAGTAGGGAGGGGGGATAATCGCACTCGGGCTCGGTTCAAGGCAACCGTGCCTAGTGTGAGTACACCCTTAATTTAATTTGAATTACAATTCTGCATTCTGTTTTCTACCTCATTTTAAATTCAGGAATTAAGCTGTAATTTAAAAGACATTCTCAGTTCATTTCTGATCGGCACACAGCCCTGATTGATGGCATGTGTAGCATGTGTGATATTGTCCTGTGCTGTGCTCCACAAGTCTCCAACACTCCATTTGTTCCATTCTTACCTTCTTTATCTTATCTTTATTGTTCTTTTCCTTTGTGCTGATCCAATTTTCTATATTCGTGATGTAATTAGGGTTGCATCTGCATAATACAGCCTATTACTCACAGTTCACCTACTTTAGAGACTCCAGACGAGCCAGTCATTGCTCATCTTTAAGAAAAGTGCAGTGTTTCTTCAATGATGAATGTCTATGATTATCTTTAATATGGTTATTTTAGTTTAATTCTATCTTTGTTTAGCATGGAGCTCTGTTATATTTTCATGTAGTCTTTGCTTGAGTTCTACCATATAAACATGCTATTGTTTCTTTAACCTCAGAATACTGAAGGCTTATCATCCCATTATTAGAAGAAAAAAGTTATATTACATACAGAAAATAATAATAATAATTATTATTATTTACAAGGGGAAAATTGAGTCTTTCTTTGGGATTCAATTGATTATTGAGTGTTTACTTTTTTCTTTTTTTCTCCAGTGTTTACTTAGTTGAAAAATATTGATGGTTACATGCCATTGATATAAAGTGTTCATTTATCATTTTTAAACAATTAAAAATAGGTAAACATTTAAAATGTTTTTAATAGCATATCAGTTTTACTGTGGTATCAAAATTGGTATTAAATCCATGAGATGTCACTGATATTGGTACCGACTAAATGTATAACTGATAATAATAATAGTAATAATGATAATAATAATACATAAATAATAATAATTAATTGTGACTAGGGCTGCACGATTATGACATAATTATCATAATTGTCGATTATTCCCTTGAAATTGTAATTTGCGATTATTAATTACGATTATCACAATTTACACTGAATGATGTTTATACCATTGTTTGATGCAACTGCATGCCGTATTTTTATATGAAAATAAACAAGCTGAAAACACTCTAACTGAAAAACCTTTAGTGCTTTTCTACAGTATTAAGCCTCAAATGTACATCAGATTGATTTCATCTTTAAATGATAAAAAAAGTAAAAATATGAATGGTATTATAATGTTATACTAAAACTAAAACAATGGAAAAACCCTTAAGATAACATGTAGAAAGAAAAAAAAAACATATCTTAAGCATGCAGAATAACATAAGTGGACTTTGAACGATTACGTAATTGTGGCATCCATAATTGTAATTGCGATTAGAAATTTGATTAATTGTGCAGCCCTAATTGTGACATTATTTTATTGACAATGAATGCCTGTTTCTCTCATAAATTAATAAACAAACAAACAGTCTGGACACAACTTTATTTTTTTTTAAATGAAGATAATACAACAAATGATACATATTTCTTTTTCAATTTATAATATAAATGACAAAACAATATCAACATATCATTGTTCGCTTTTATATGGAGTTTCGTGGTTAAATGTATTGACAAACCAACACTTTTAGCTTTTTTAACCTCTAATTTGTTATCAATTCAATTAGAGTTTAAAGGGCCCCTTTTATGCAAAATTCACTTTTACATGTTGTTTGAACATAAATGTGTGCTGGCAGTGTTTACACAACCACCCTATAATGATAAAAAAATAAAATAAAAAATCCACCGCTCCTTTTTTTAATCCCCATAATAAATAATAAACAGTGTCTCAGAACAAGCGGTTCGCAGAATCTGTACAAAGTGACGTCACATTTTACAGGCCCCGCCCACGACACTGCCGTATTAGCATAGACCCCGCCTTGAGTGAGCCACACAGTCCGCCCTGTTTATCTTCACGCTACAGCATTTAAAAGCAGCATTCAAGTAAGAAATGTCTTCTTATTAAAGCTACAGAACATATTCAGTCAAGAGTAGTGAGTGATTTTCTGTTTTTATTGAATTCTGTGGCTCATATTAACAGCATAGCAGCAGTAGGTATTGTATATTACGCCAGTGGTTTTCAATCCTGGTCCTGGGGACCCCCACTCTGCACATTTTCTATGTCTCCCTTATCTGACAGTCTCAGTTCTTGAGTGTAACAAGCTCTTTCCTCTAACAAGCTGATGATCTGAATCAGATGACCTGTTAAATAAGGTAGACATACAAAATGTGTAGAGCGGGGCTCCCCAGGACCGGAATTAAGAACCGCTGTAATACGCTACTGTCAATTAATACACAGATCTAATAGAAACATGCAATTTATTTCCCAGCTATTTACCTTCACAGACATAACGACTGTGTTTTTGTAACTCGTGTATTTTTATCATAACCTTGTGTGTATTTGACAGTTTAAGTGCAATAAGACATGAAAGAGAACTTAGTTTAGTGCTCACATGCTGTGTGACAGCTGCTTTCTGTGCGCATGCTTTGGATGTATGCACTCAGAAAACACTATATCAGAAGTTTAAACTGATGTGGCTTTAAAACGCATGATTTCAGCACGATAGACATGATAATCAAAACCAAACCGATGTTTTTATCAGAGTATCTGACGTACAAGCTATAAAGGAACAGCCCTATTGTGGAAAAGGGGACAGGGAACAGCAGCTCATTTGCATTTAAAGATACAGGCACAAAAAAGCTAATAATAATAATAATAAATGATCTGTGGGGTATTTTGAGCTGAAACTTCACAGATACATTCTGGGGACACCTGAGACTTATATTACATCTTGTAAAAAGGTGCTTAATAGTGGCCCTTTAAACAAACTAAAAGTGTGGGTTTATCTATAATACGTAAGATACTTCTCATCAAGACAATGCATCTTACATACCATACAAACCCACACTTTTAGCTTGTTTAACCTCTAATTAAATCAATAACAAGTGGAGTTTTAGTTGTTCCCTCACATTGACAGAATATTAAACATTGTTATGCAGTGATACTGAAAATGAACGAATGAAATGGATCATACTGGAATGTGTGTTAAAGTGTTAACATTTGAGCTGTGTCAAAACTTTCTAATATTGTGTATAATAGAGAATCGGAGAGAAATCAAAGAGAGCTTTCACCTTTTTTTGTTGTTGAAGGGTTTGTTTAACCCCATTAATGAGTCATGCTGTCTAAAGATGTGTCTAAGTGAAGTGTGGCAGATAACCTCCTAACTGCTTCCTCTTCCTGCCCGGCCGTTGGACGGCTGCTGCTGGTTATAGAGTCTGATTTATGACGCCATGCAAATGCTCCCATTTATTCTACTGCCGTTACAGCTGCACTTCACTTCAGCACTGCCTATGCACACTTCTCTAGGGCCTCAGTGTGAGTATTCAAGTAACACAGTTAGTATGTGTAAAGAAAGTCAGAATGACTGAGGTAAAAATAACCAACAGAACAGAAAATCATTTTAATAATTTCCTGCCACTAACATTTTTCAAACATCTCAGAATGTTAGTTGTTGCATTTTTTTTTGTCAGCATATAATACATTTTACGTTTTTTTAACCCTTTATATAACATTCACCATTTTCAAACTACACTGTAAAAATGACTTTTTGAATTTATAAATAAACCAAAGATTACTATTATTATTGTTTTGGGAGAATATACTCTTTTCAGTTTTTCTACTTCAAAATGTCATGATTCATTTAACGTTACTTACTGTTTCTTTGTAATTGTTTGTGAAATGTACTAGGAGTGAACATTTCTTCTACACCAATTTTCTTTTTTTTGGCAGCAAATCATTGCTCATTCCAGATATGCTAATTCAAGGTTTCAAATGAATGTGTTTAATAATAATAATCTCTGTCTTAGTCTCAAAGCTATGCAACCATATTTGTTCAAACAGACCCTAAGCTGTCTGTAAGTCTAATTTGGTGTAGAAACAATTTTCACTCAGAAATTGCTAGTAAATTTCAAAAATAATTACAAATAACAGGCAAGCAGCAATTGAATTGAATGGGAAATTTTGAAGTAGAAAGACTGAAATAGTATTTTCTTGTAAAATGTATTCCAGTAACCTTTGTTTTATTTATAACTTCAACAAATATTTTTTTTTACAGTGCATATTTATAATGTAGAAAAGAATCTCACTGAACGTCTTTCGAGTTTCCACCCTCTTTTCCTGCAGATGGCAAACTCAGTGTTGTGGAGGAAGTTGCAGTTGATAGTCAGCTCTGTTTTTCCTGCTGTTTATGTCTGGAGGTACGGTGCAGATAGCAGACTGCAGGTTTTTAGAGCTTTTGAGAAGGTGGTCTGGAATGAATTCGCACTTGATTCCAAATAAACAACCAATGAAAAGCGGTCACATTTTTTGCACCTTATGCAGCCAAACCAGAACAAGATGTCCTTTGATGGCCTGTAGACTCGTTGCATCACTGGCACTGGTGTGGGAACACTGACCTGGATGTGTGGAAGTGCGCGGGTCTGACTGCAAACGCATACAGTCAGGAGAAAAGCAGGAAACTGCTCAACACAGACTACCTCCTTTTCCAGTGGCTTGGCTTCTGGAAATACTTTCCCCATTCGTTTTCTCCATTAGGCATTTCAGACATTTCTTCGATAAAGAGTACTGAACCTTGAACCAGACCAACCAACTCTGCGATGAATCATAATTTTACAATGTATTTCAAAGATACACTGGGTGCTTGACATATTTCATGTTCAATCTAAAAAAAAAAAAAAAACACAGCTTGCTCGACAGCTTGCTTAGTGTCATGTTAGCTTCTGTCCTGTTTGTGTAGTTAAAGTAAAGAGCATTTCTCCTCCCTGACTGCACTTATGAGAGGGGATTCTTGACATCAAATAATGGCTTACGGTCATTTTTCTTAAACAAGAAAAAGAAGCAAGTGTTATGGAAAGCATCTGTTGTGGAAACATAAAACTGGCAACATTTGAATTCAAAATAAAATGCAAAATGAGTATTATAAAATTGATAGTTCCGGTCCTTGATTCTGATTGGCTGAGCCGCGTTCGACGCTGTTGTAAATTACTCTACAAACACACACCTTTGTTTACTTCTGTGTGTTACTCTGCAGCCACTTTGTAGCAACCACAACTGTTTCTGAGGCGCTACGTTGTTTGGTGGAAGAATACTGTTTTTGTTAATATCAGTACACTTTATTTGCTCTGTTTTATTTTGTGAAACCTTACTACGTATCAGGAATAACCGTTTTATAAAAGCAATAAGCCCCGTGAAGCCGTAGTTTCGCGTCGTACCTAACAACGCCCCTTAGCTGTTATATATTCACTGTAAACCACGGCTTCACGGAGCTTATTGCTTTATTTTACACTACCTTTAATTCAGCAAGGGTGCATTAAACTGATCAAAAGTGAAAGGTATTTAAAATGTTACAAAATATTTTTGTTTCAAGTAAAGGCTGTTTTGAACTTTCTACGCATCAGAGATTCCTGAAAAAAGCTCTAAACTATTTAGCAGCACGACTGATTTCTAAAGGATCATGTGACACTAAAAACTGGAGTAATTATTATGAAAATTCACCTTTGCACAGGAATAAATTACATTGTACATTACATTCAAACAGAAAACAGTTATTTTAAATTGTAATAATATTTCATAATATTACTGTTGTATTGTATAAATAAATACAACCTTGGGGAGCAGTGTTGTGGGTAACGCATTACAAGTAACACGAGTTACGTAATCAGATTACTTTTTTCAAGTAACTAGTAAAGGAACGCATTACTTTTTAATTTACAAGAGAATATCTCAGTTACTTTTTCAAATAAGTAACGCAAGTTACTTTTTTTT
>NW_015505575.1:386314-400301 GCF_001515645.1 Sinocyclocheilus grahami
TTTTTCATGTCAAATAAAAAAAAAAAAAAAAACACAGCTTGCTCGACAGCTTGCTTAGTGTCATGTTAGCTTCTGTCCTGTTTGTGTAGTTAAAGTAAAGAGCATTTCTCCTCCCTGACTGCACTTATGAGAGGGGATTCTTGACATCAAATAATGGCTTACGGTCATTTTTCTTAAACAAGAAAAAGAAGCAAGTGTTATGGAAAGCATCTGTTGTGGAAACATAAAACTGGCAACATTTGAATTCAAAATAAAATGCAAAATGAGTATTATAAAATTGATAGTTCCGGTCCTTGATTCTGATTGGCTGAGCCGCGTTCGACGCTGTTGTAAATTACTCTACAAACACACACCTTTGTTTACGTTTGTGTGTTACTCTGCAGCCACTTTGTAGCAACCACAACTGTTTCTGAGGCGCTACGTTGTTTGGTGGAAGAACACTGTTTTTGTTAATATCAGTACACTTTATTTGCTCTGTTTTATTTTGTGAAACCTTACTACGTATCAGGAATAACCGTTTTATAAAAGCAATAAGCCCCGTGAAGCCGTAGTTTCGCGTCGTACCTAACAACGCCCCTTAGCTGTTATATATTCACTGTAAACCACGGCTTCACGGAGCTTATTGCTTTATTTTACACTACCTTTAATTCAGCAAGGGTGCATTAAACTGATCAAAAGTGAAAGGTATTTAAAATGTTACAAAATATTTTTGTTTCAAGTAAAGGCTGTTTTGAACTTTCTACGCATCAGAGATTCCTGAAAAAAGCTCTAAACTATTTAGCAGCACGACTGATTTCTAAAGGATCATGTGACACTAAAAACTGGAGTAATTATTATGAAAATTCACCTTTGCACAGGAATAAATTACATTGTACATTACATTCAAACAGAAAACAGTTATTTTAAATTGTAATAATATTTCATAATATTACTGTTGTATTGTATAAATAAATACAACCTTGGGGAGCAGTGTTGTGGGTAACGCATTACAAGTAACACGAGTTACGTAATCAGATTACTTTTTTCAAGTAACTAGTAAAGGAACGCATTACTTTTTAATTTACAAGAGAATATCTCAGTTACTTTTTCAAATAAGTAACGCAAGTTACTTTTTTTTCCAATGTATAGATTGCTGTAATTAGTTTCTTTTTTTTATGGAGTAACGCAATATTTTAATGCATTACTTTTAAAAGTAACTTTCCCCAACACTGTTGGTGAGTATAAGAGACTAATAAAAAAAAAAAAACTTTGCCAACCCCAAACTTTTGAATGGTTGCATATGTAAAATACAACCTGGTCTCGTGAAAATACATACCTCTGGGTACTTTTCTGTAACACTGTTTTTACGTACCTTACTGCACGTTTTGCCGCAGTTTCAAAGAGAAATGTCCACTGAGTGACGCTAAAACACGGGTTCAATACGTCAACCCTGGCATGTTTTTATTACGTTGATATAGGTACGTATTGCTGTGTTTTTATTACGTTGCTTCAGGCACGTATTGCGGCGGTTCAGAATTCAAATATCAGGGGACTGTCGCTAAAAGTTAATGCTCTATCGCATGGGTCACCAAACTTGATCCTTGAGGGCCGGTGTCCTGCAGAGTTTAGCGCCAACTTGCCTCAACACACCTGCCTGGAAGTTTCAAGTATACCTAGTATAAGCTTGATTAGCTGGTTCAGGTGTGTTTAATTAGGGTTGGATCTAAACTCTGCAGGACACCGGCCCTCCAGGACCGAGTCTGGTGACCCCTGCTCTATCGTGTTGGAAATATGCCCTACACCAAACCCAACTCTAAACCTACCCGATAATGTTAACAAATGCAAAACTGATATAAAAACACATTTGTTGACGCAACCGTGCCATTTGAACTTCCTTATATGCAGATTTGAACTGTTTTGTCGAACCGTAGTTACACGGGATTCGAGCTCCTCGCCTCTCAAGTACTCCGTGAGCTACCGAACAAACCTACCGTCGATGAAAACCCTTAGATATGAAGCTGGATATGTGTGATGCTAACATTCAAAAGCATCAGTTTTCAAATCTCTAAGTCATAACATAATATTCTTCAAGTAATTGTGCAGAAATTGCGCTTTATTATTCGAAACTCTGTACATTTGTATGAAAAGGAGTAAAAGGTGTCAGAGTTGTTCTGCCTCTAGTGTTCATTTCTTTTGGAAACTGCAGTGATATGTACTTATTGGTACGTATTTCACATCTCGCGAAAAAGTGTCCCCAGGTACGTTTTTGCCATGAGACCAGGTAGGTAAAATAGCGTTGCAAAATGTTTTTTTTTTTTTTTACATTTTCCATAACATTTGTGCAACATTTAAAAATTATGCATTTTTAACATTTAAATTCATACTGTGAATAGTTCTCAAGAAGAGCGTCTATGACACGCTTCAGTGCGGGGTATTTTGTTGCAGTCTAGTTACAGAAATAAAACATAAAAAAGTGACAAGGTTTAGTTTTGGAGAGTCAGTTAATTATTAGACAATAATGCAACAACATCCTGTTTTCACTCATGTTGAATTCTGAAATCACAATGGGATTAATTCAATTGAGGAAGTAAGCAGTTGATCATTTTGATTGACTTTTATTAGAGTAGATTTTAAATGGTTTTTTTCGGTTTATTTTGAACCGTATTGGACCAGAATAGAAGCCAGACATCGGCCTTGTAAGGGAAATGGCCAGGCTGGATAAAAACAGTCTGGTGGGCAGATAGGCTTGGCTGCGATTATTTTGTTTTGAAACAGACATCAGCAACTAGCGGTAAACTGACAGTACTTGGCGTCCTCGTACAACACTGGCCAGACCACAAACATTCTTATGGGCTGTTTGATTTCTTTTAATTCTGGATTGTAGTGCTAATAGCTGAATGCGTTGACACATTCACTCATTATTTGTTTTGCCTCTTCTTTTTTGTAGCTCCAAAAACCTGCAGCCCCAAGCAGTTTGTTTGCAGTGATCAGGTGACGTGCATCTCAAAAGGTTGGCGGTGTGACGGGGAGAAGGACTGCCCGGACGGATCGGATGAGGCCCCAGATGTCTGTATGTATCACTGTTTCTCTGCCATCAGCTGCTTTGAGGTGTTATTTGCATTTTAAACCTTGAGTACATCGATAGTCTCACAGGGCCTGCAGATAATTGGTGCAGTATGTACAGGTCATCGCTGCAGTTCTGCATTTCTTCTGTAAGCATCGAATTTTCCAAGAATACTATATGTCCTCTGTATGAGTCCCAGTTGGAGGCCTTATGATTGTGAGTTTGTTCTCCCATGTTGGTGTGGGTTTCCTCTGGGTGCTCTGGTTTCCTCTATGATCCAAAGACACTAAAGTGGAGGCACTAAATTGTCCATAGGTGTGTGAGTGTGTTGCCCTTCCTACAGATAGGTTCCAGCATAAAATCCATTGGAAAATGGATGGATTTCTTAAATCAAAGGTTTTTAGATTGTAGATGTTGCTCTAGAAGGTTTTTGAATTGTAGATATTGCCCCCCCCCCCCCCCCCCCCACAGCACTTTCATAAACACCTGCTCTATGCACTGCAAAATTTTCCTGATGCATGCAGTCACTGCGTACAATGACAAAAGATTGAATTTTGAGGTAATTTGATCCAACATGTAATAATTTTTCAGTTAAGAGAATTGTTTGTTGACTTGTCTTAAGAGAATCCCTAAAAAAATAGTGTGTATATTTTCAGACAAAAGTATCTGGGCTAAAACGCCCACATGGTGGTGAGGCAAAAAGGAAAAATGCAGAATGTCTGAACTCCAATTTGTTGTTTTCATGACAAAAACATGTGCAAAGTCTCTTTATATTTACATGTTTTTTAGTTATGTTTACAGTTCTTTTTACACAAATTATTATAATATTTTTTCCTGGTACCAAACTATATTGTCATTAAAAAAAAATTTTAATCAAATAATCATGAGCTTTCAGCCATTTATACTTTTTTTCTGTTGAAATGTAGTGATTTGAGACAAAGATTTTTATGGAATCTGAGCGCAGTTGAGTCCCACCACAGGCTGTGCACAGCTGCTACATGGTTCTGATAGGACGTATCAATGTTTGGTTTCTCTGAGTGGTCATTCTGTTTCCCAGATGACTTTGAGCTGAAGCACCTGTTTATTCGCTCTTCTTGTTTAGACTGATCAGTTCCAATGACATTGACTTCATGTGGCCTTGCTTATATCTGTTTATGCTATCAAGAGGACACTGCGAGTACCAGACCTGTTTTCCAATTTCCTATATTCGGTGCAACACAACAAATTTATATCACCGTTATAATTAACATGGCGAAATGCCTTCAGCTGATGGACAACCACTTTCTATTATCT
Source organism: Sinocyclocheilus grahami (assembly GCF_001515645.1). Taxonomy (NCBI): domain Eukaryota; kingdom Metazoa; phylum Chordata; class Actinopteri; order Cypriniformes; family Cyprinidae; genus Sinocyclocheilus; species Sinocyclocheilus grahami. The sequence goes on from NW_015505575.1 coordinate 390,651, forward strand.
GCGTACTCACTCCCAACTAGTCTGTTTTTCCCAGTTTGACAGGAATATAATAGTGTTTGTTTTTTGTTTTTTTCCCCCAACATATATAGTATATTTTAATTGATTTTATTTGTAATCCTTATATATTAGATACTGACACTGAAAGCCAGATGATATTTTCAGTATGTTAATAGAGAATTCCATATAAGGTGTCATTACCCAATTGAACATGCTCAAAAGGTCTGTTTTATACATACATCATTAATTCGTCCTAATGTACAAGTGCTATACAGTACGTAAACTCTTTCACTCCCTTATTTGCTTACAGAATGCTGTCTGGTGGTCGATTAGATATTTGTATTGTTTGAAAATGTTCAGTTTTAGAAACATGCTTTTTGCCCCATAATGATGCCTGCATTGGTGGTGTATTAGGTCAGCCTGTAAGTTTGTGTCACCCTGGTTTCCTCAGCAAAAACCCAATAGCAAAAATGTGTGATTCTTACACGTTTTGTTCATCATGGCAACCCTGTTGAAAAAAACAGCATATACTGGTTAGGTATGTTTTGATGCTGGGATGCTGGTTTAAGCTGGTCCTTTGCTGGTTTATGCTGGTCCTTTGCTGGTTTAAGCTGGTCCTTTGCTGGTTTATGCTGGTCCTTTTTCTGGTTTATGCTGGTCCTTTGCCAGCACATGACCAGCATAAACCAGCAAAAGGACCATCTTAAACCAGCAAACGACCAGCTTAAACCAGCATCCCAGCGTCAAAACATACCTAACCAGCATATGCTTTAACATAACCAGGGCTTGTTTTTTTCAACAGGGTATCTTCACAAATAAACATGAATTCTGAAGCCTAAATACAAAGCTAAACATAGGCTATAAACGAACTATTGTCACATGACTCCAACGTCACCACCGTTAAGCTTCCAACAACTCTTTCAGTCTTTATTTAAAAAAACACTTTCTCTGAAAGTTTGAGTAGAATAGTTTGCAAGAGTGCGATTATAAACACGAGGCTGTGAAAGTTGACTAGTGAGTAGATGAGTTCACCTGTTTGCGGTGATGAAGCTTTAAAACGTCACAGAAAAGGATTGCTGATGTATTTTATGTTGAATTATGTAGAATAAAACATGAAAAAACATCTTGAGCTTGTGTGAACCACAGACCTCATTTCAGGCGTTTAACCAAAAACCCATTGACTTCAGGACTACGGGACTGGAAGTGCTACAGTTTGAACTCAGGTTCTCAGGTTTTGGCTTACAAAAATATGTCACCCCTGCAGTGCTCTACAGTAACTATTGAAAAAAGATGCTACCTAGCACTGCACGTGATTTACATTCAGTTCAACAGCAGCCTCTAATCACAGGTTGGGGTGAAAGTTTTCGACTCTTAGTGTGTGATGTCTGGGAGTGTGAAGTATCTTTCCATTCGCACCCTTTCTGGCAGGGCCGCCTAATAGAAATGCGTTAAGCAAATAGTGTGCCGTCAGTTTATCATGGGGCGAGTGGGGGAAGGAGACAGACGTAATTAGAATTAACTCGCTACTTGAAATCTGGCCCTGGAATACAATGGCGCGGTTCATGAGGCAGCATTAGGACTTAAGGAATGTTTGTACTCCTTCGTCACAACCAATTACATGCTTTGAAATAATTTATCTTTCTCTAAAGAGGTGGTGTGGCTTGCAGAAGTGTTGGGTAAGAGCAGAGCTGAAGTACAAGCAGTTCGCAGAGACTGAATCCGCTCCATAAGAGGAGGAGAGGAGAAACAGAGGCTGAGCTGCCTTCAGTCTGGAAGTCATTAAAACCCCGTCCAGAGGAATGGAGGAAAACTGCTGTTTTTTCATGACCTGCTTTTCTCAGCTCAAAAGTTCTCTCGCTTTCTCTCTCTCAACACACATAGACAACCTAGTCTTCAACGTTCTCTATTTTTGCTGCGCTACAGGGTATTGACTCCTTTACGCGCTTTGCATTAAAATTAGACCGTTTTCTTAATACTTTGAGAGCCGATTTGACGTCTTACTCGCTGCTTTAGTAAAACGTTCCACTGCTTTGAAAAGGATGAACATTCTGCCATCATTTACTCAACCTATTTCCAAACCAGTATGATTTTCTTCTTCCATTCAACACAAAAGATGTTTTGAAGAATACAATGAACATATTTACTGACCAGTTACTGTCAAGCTATAGGACTAGTCGCTGGTCCTATAGAGGGCGCAACAGGATAAGACATATTTGAAGGACTTCCACATTTACGCTCCGTTTCCAAACAGTTCAAATGACAAATAAATGCATACTCTGAAAGCGCTCCACAAGACATGTGTGATTATATTACTGGATGCTCGAAATTGAACGGGAGAATGCACGTTTTAAACAGCTTATTGTACAGGTAAGTTAATCGGCGTTCTAATCTAATGCGCTGCTGCACTGTAACGCACACACAGGCTACAGACAGTAGCATCACTCGCACACAGAATCATTCAGCGCGGAAATGTATTGTCAACACTGTTCTGTGATTTTTCAATAAAATAGCTTAGAAACTGAAAAGTTCAAGCATATATTTCTTAATAACTAAATTCCACAGCTTCACCACTAGTAGAGAGACGCTGCCAGGTAGAATTAATTCACACACGCAATCGCTCTCACTAATGCATTCATATGAATGTAATCTTTACTGTGCTACTTTATCTGTATCTGATTTAGAACGAGCAGAAATCTGTGAGAAATATAACGACCCAAAGACAAAAGAACTGATAAAAAAGCTGTTATAGGAGCAATAGCCGTGTGGGCAGCGCTGTGTCATATGCCATAGCTGTGCACAAGGTGTTTATCACAGCCCCAGACTTATGTGTTCATTAATGACGTCATCAGCGACTAGTCGACCTCGACTCGACTTTCATCACATTAAAGTCGACTTCAAAAAATCAGAGGTCGTTCAACCCCTGCTTTAGGTAAATAAATAAATAATTTCAATTTTCACAGCAATGCCAAACAACCATTTTGGTCACACTTTAGTTTGGGGACAAATTCACTATTAACTATGACTTTTGTGGCAATAAACTATTAATTTGCTGCTTATTATAGTTAATAGTTAGTAAGGTAATAGTTAAGTTTAGGTACGGGGTGGATTAAGGGATCTAAAATACAGTCATGCAGAATAAGGCATTAATATGTGCTTTATATGTACTAATAAACAGCCAATATGCTAGTAATATGCATGCTAATAAGCAGCTAGTTAATAGTGAGAATTGGTCCCTAAACTGAAGTGTTACCTCATTTTTTTGGTTCCTCAAAGATCCGTTCAGAGATCAGTTCTTGATCATTTCTTAAAAGAACATTATTATTATTATTATTATTGTGAAGAACATTTCCACTATAAAGAACCTTTTATAGAGTGAAAAGTTGCCATGAATATTAAAGAGTCTTTATTAAACCATGAATGCCATTAAAGAACCTTTATTTTCAAGAGCGGCAACTTGTCTTCATGCACAAAGTTTAGGTGCATTTTATACATATTAAAGCAGCTCAGACATTCTTTGAATATGTTTTTTTGTGTTTCATAGAAAACAGAAAGTCTTGTTTAGAATAACCAGAGGAATGGAGGAAAACTGCTGTTTTTTCATGACCTGCTTTTCTCAGCTCAAAAGTTCTCTCGCTTTCTCTCTCTCAACACACATAGACAACCTAGTCTTCAACGTTCTCTATTTTTGCTGCGCTACAGGGTATTGACTCCTTTACGCGCTTTGCATTAAAATTAGACAGTTTTCTTAATACTTTGAGAGCCGATGTGACGTCTTACTCGCTGCTTTAGTAAAACGTTCCACTGCTTTGAAAAGGATGAACATTCTGCCATCATTTACTCAACCTATTTCCAAACCAGTATGATTTTCTTCTTCCATTCAACACAAAAGATGTTTTGAAGAATACGATGAACATATTTACTGACCAGTTACTGTCAAGCTACAAGGACAAAAAGAAACCATAAAAATAGTACATACAGGGAGTTTTAAATTGAAATATTGCCCTTCTCCATAGCCCTCAAATCTGATTCACAAAAGCATAAATTCAAGTGTGTCATTAATTTGTGAGAAACAATGCCACTCTAGATTAGGGGTTGCACAGACTAATCGACTAGTCGACTTCAATGCTCTTAATGACGTCATCAGCGACTAGTCGACCTCGACTCGACTTTCATCACATTAAAGTCGACTTCAAAAAATCAGAGGTCGTTCAACCCCTGCTTTAGGTAAATAAATAAATAATTTCAATTTTCACAGCAATGCCAAACAACCATTTTGGTCACACTTTAGTTTGGGGACAAATTCACTATTAACTATGACTTTTGTGGCAATAAACTATTAATTTGCTGCTTATTATAGTTAATAGTTAGTAAGGTAATAGTTAAGTTTAGGTACGGGGTGGATTAAGGGATCTAAAATACAGTCATGCAGAATAAGGCATTAATATGTGCTTTATATGTACTAATAAACAGCCAATATGCTAGTAATATGCATGCTAATAAGCAGCTAGTTAATAGTGAGAATTGGTCCCTAAACTGAAGTGTTACCTCATTTTTTTGGTTCCTCAAAGATCCGTTCAGAGATCAGTTCTTGATCATTTCTTAAAAGAACATTATTATTATTATTATTATTGTGAAGAACATTTCCACTATAAAGAACCTTTTATAGAGTGAAAAGTTGCCATGAATATTAAAGAGTCTTTATTAAACCATGAATGCCATTAAAGAACCTTTATTTTCAAGAGCGGCAACTTGTCTTCATGCACAAAGTTTAGGTGCATTTTATACATATTAAAGCAGCTCAGACATTCTTTGAATATGTTTTTTTGTGTTTCATAGAAAACAGAAAGTCTTGTTTAGAATAACATGATAGCAAATATAGATGATGATAGAATTTAAATAGAAAATATCACCTAAATCATGCTTAATTAGGATGCGTGTGGAAACGTGCTCTGTTTGTGGATCCCTCAGTGCAGATGCCTCAGATCACTGAAGATCTGCCCCATGAAAGAGGTTTATTTATTTACGTGGCTGGATTTCACTGTGTCTTTTGTGAAGTGACCACGACCAGCAGTGAAGTCTGTCGCTGTGCCCGCTGCAGCTGCTGTGGCCGTCCTCTGTGGACAACTACAACACAATAGACAGCTTTGTACCGCCAATCCTGCGCTTCAGTGAGATGAGGACAGTGATATGCCTTTAGGAAGAAAACAATTATCATCCTTTTATTATCAAATGTGTAAATATTAAAACATGCAATATGTTTGTTTGTTTGGTCATATGTCTTGTATCTACTGGAGAAGTGATCTTAAATGAGGTCTCACTCAAAAGTGTGTTTGAGATCAATATTGTCAATATTAATGAAAGCAGAAACATATACAGTAGGGCTTGACCATTTTTCTTTTAACTCAATGGCAAATTGGAATTGGTCAAGTGTTCATTGTGTGATTGTGGACTGTACACATTTGAAAATGTACACATTTTGTAAACTGATAAAGCTTGACAGAAAATACTTCTTATTTGGGTGGTTTATGAGATGCATTTCTCATCATTCTCTGCACAAAAAAATTAAGATAATTTAACAGTTACACAACAAATGCACAGCTTTGCTCTTCATTTTGTTGTAAAATTATTTTAAAATGATTAAAGTCTTTGTCAGTAATTGAAAAAGAGAAAAATATAATGTGTTATTCTAACCAGAATCACTTGAATGCACATTTGTATTACTTCCAAACTTGTCAATAGGAACTTCCATTGTGGACCTAAAGGAAACATCAGATCTGTCTCATGTTGAGAGGGTCGAAGGTCTGAGCTCTGATCTCACAGTGGAGCTCTGACCCGATGTGCTGAGATGAGAAGAGTCTGTTGTTTATCATCTGACAGCTGGACAAATGAACCGAGCATAAAATATCAGCTATGTGTTTAGCTTTAAAGCTTAAATTCTATAAAATGCTTAATCATTTATACACCTACTTGGTTGGCTGACTCATTGTGCATTCAAGAGTTCAATATCTGTAATATTTAAATGCAGAATGAATGATTTTCTCCCTCCAGCACACAGAGTTTCAGATGTAGTCTTTGCAAGAAGTGGTAAATCTGCTTCAGATCAGTAATGCCTAATTAAACAGGTGGATTATTTTTTTCCACTGAGTGTTTAACCTGATCTGGCTCAGATCTGTTATTGGTATTTCTTCACCTCTCACTTTTACTCTTGTAGTACCTGATCATTTACAGTAACTGTAGCTTTTGTTCAGATGCAGAACTTTTTTCCCCCATGATACAGTACATTTCAGTGATCAAAACAGTTTTTCTTTAAACCAAATTAGAAAAAAATGACTTGCAATCTGCTTCCTCCACATTGTGACATCACTGTGGAACCTATTAGCACATGACTGCCATCACAGCAACACATCAATGTCTACAATATTGCTTCTCGATTTACGATCAGTACTGACTTTAACACAGTGGGTTATAAAATATTCCTTGGCTGTCTGCAGACTGTCACAAAATAGATATTGAATGGCCTATTTATTTTGATTCTTTGTATAAGTGTTCATAGTACATTTTTATTACATGTTTTACTAAATTGTAAAACTTTGAACACACAAACACACACACACGCACACATTTTTTAGGGGGACATTGCCTAGGCATAATGGTTTTTATACTGTACAAACTGTATTTTCCATTTCCTTACCCTAACTCTGCCCTACCCCTCACACAAAACTTTCTGTGTGTGTGTGTGTGTGTGTTATTGATTTTCAAATTTAAGTATAGATCTGGGACAAAGGTGAAATTATACAATCCATACAGAAGACAAAGTAACACAAATAAATTATTGTTTTACTATAAATATCAAACTTTGAAAACTTTGCTTCTTCATATCTCACTGATGTGTGTGCGTTAAAATTCACACCGAAATGACTGATATATCATCTGGGTGAAGAAACTTGCTTCTGTTATCTTTGGATTTTTAAATGTTGCTTAACTTGTATTTAACCCAGAATATTATATATTTATATATACTATTCTGAACATTAACTGATATCATGAAAACGTTACAGTTGCAGTTTATGTGGGAAGTGTTGTATATATTTGTTATGGTATTTTAAAATAGATAAGGTTGTCTGAGGTTAAGCATTCTGAGTTCCTAATGGGGTTGAGTGTCCCAGCTGCCTAAACACTTCGAGAGATGATCTTCAACAGGGCTCCAAAATGAAGATCCATTCTGACGTTGACTAAGCCATCAAACAGTCTCTGTCCCTGAATGGTCTTCAGATTAGGGTAAGAAGAATTTCAGAAGTAGCCTGCCAGTTCACACTCTTGGATTCACCTTCAAACACTCTGTCTTGGTGGTATGTGGATAGTTTGCGTGATGTTGTGAGGATTCGAGAGGTCACGTCCGGTTCTCATTCATGATGGGAAATGGATTCTTGTTATGGATCATTAACCATTGACAGAAATGTCCAGCTTTCCATGTTTTCACTGGTGTACTGTAGGAGGTGCTATTAGGCATTTTCTGAAAGAGCATTGAGTGTCAAACATTAAACAGCATATAAATCAAAACTGCCTAACATTGTTGAATGCAGTGTTGAGTCAGGAAGTGGTTTAGGACTGTGAAGCGTTGTGTGTGTTGATAGAAGCGATCTATTGCATCTATCTTTCTGAATCTGATCCAGACGTAGTCTTTTAAAAAATGTGATTTTCTCAGCTTTTTGTTCAAAAAGTTACTTTTTATGAAACTTACCCACATTTAACTGTTGATTTAAAAAAAAAAAGATGAAGTTAGAATAAAACATTTTTTTTTTTTTAAAGCAGAGGCTCTGTTCTTTGTTTTGACATATTGCATGTTCAGATATTAATACAACAAAACATTCTGGGTGCCATTAAACTTATTTAAATATGATCAAAAAATACTGGCGCTGGCGGGGAAAGGGTTAATCTCAATTAAATAAGTTGTTAAATAGCACATGTTAGTAATAGTAGTTACTGTGGTAAGACCTTTTGTTTGACTAGTAGTTTGACCTGTCCAGAACACAGACAATGGGCAAAGCCCCCATTTAAATGTTTTTTTAAAAAAAAAAAAAAAAAGATGAAGCTAGAATAAAACGTTTTTTTTTTTAAAGCAGAGGCTCTGTTCTTTGTTTTGACATATTGCATGTTCATATATTAATACAACAAAACATTCTGGGTGCCATTAAACTTATTTAAATATGATCAAAAAATACTGGCGCTGGCGGGGAAAGGGTGTCACAAAATAGATATTGAATGGCCTATTTATTTTGATTCTTTGTTTAAGTGTTCATAGTACATTTTTATTACATGTTTTACTAAATTGTAAAACTTTGAACACACAAACACACACACGCGCACACATTTTTTAGGGGGACATTGCCTAGGCATAATGGTTTTTATACTGTACAAACTGTATTTTCCATTTCCTTACCCTAACTCTGCCCTACCCCTCACACAAAACTTTCTGCATGTGTGTGTGTGTGTGTGTTATTGATTTTCAAATTTAAGTATAGATCTGGGACAAAGGTGAAATTGCAATTCCGGCAACCACAGCTGCCGTTTTTTTACCGTACATTTTACTGATTTTTTTTTTACAGCGTTAAACTGCGTTTGTCATTGCTTATGGAACCTAAAACAAATGTGCCTTTCTGACATCAGTAAGGCAATGTTTCATGTCTGTATAGAAAATTGTATTTGGCAAAAGAAGCTGTGATCAATGCTGATGATCCGTCTCATGTGTGGAAACTTTCTCATGTTATGTTTGGGCTGCTTTATAGTTAATGAACAATTAAGGAGAGCAGTAAGACATGCATTGATCTTATTCACGCATGAATGCTCCAGTGACATGGAACGGCCCATTACTGTACTATTCTATGTAAGAGTTGCCTGACATGGACAATTTGAGCTGTAGATTTCACTGATATGAGTCTCAGAGGTCAGATGTTGTAATGCCGAAAAATATGCATTTAGCTAAATAATATATTACTTTTACTATTGCTTAAACTCAAAGATAGGGTTTTGAATATAAACTCATAATTGTAAGTATTAATGTTTGATGCATAACTCATCATAACTCGCACCATTTGACAAGCTAAAACGTGTGGCTTGTTGAGAAGAAGTGATATTGTGTCTCTGACATGTAATTTTCACGTGGCAGACGAAAATAATCCACTTGCATTCAAGCAGAGACCTGAGCCACATCTACATGGATTTTGCATACATTCTGTACTCTAATTAAGTTTTACCTTTGAAGAATGCATTTTCACCCCGATTAACAACATAGTAATATGCAAACTGTATCTGCCAAATCAGCTTTGAGTCTCAGTTTCAAAACACTGGTGTTAACAGAAGAAATGCTTATTTATAGTGTATAGCATGAGGGCAATGACTCATCACACTCCAGTTCAGATGTAGTTGATTGATGATAAGCTAATTACAGCACTGGCACTAAACAAGCCATTGCTTACTGTGATACTGTATCTCACAGTGCAATGCATGACATTTAAAATGGTCTTGACCTTGTGAAATTGTTATTTTTAATAAGTTTCTTGATCCATAATTTGGACTGAAATGTTAAGATATTATTGCACACAAATAAATAATATCCCCCCCCCCCCCCGAGGGATAACCGTATCCCACACCCTA
>NW_015505575.1:400427-411007 GCF_001515645.1 Sinocyclocheilus grahami
GTTTCTTCTTATCAGTTTTGTATATTAGGGTTGTGTGTTACACCTAATGTTGTTAAATGAATGTTTATTGCATTATTTCAGTTTCATGTGTGTTACCGTGATGGTGTTTAGTGTTTGTGTGAATGACACGGTGCACCTTCTATATATGTGTTATTATTTAAAAGCTACCCCCCCCCCAGTGTGATAACTGGATGCCACACACTGAATTAAAAAGCTGATGGAGTAAAGCATAGATTTTAACTGACTATTTTTAAAAGATAGTAGACAGTATACAGTGCATACCGGGCAGTATTCAGGAAGTAGTAAGCTAGTATTCCATTCTGAACACAGCCGGTGTATTTTATGTCTGCAGTATGGTTTGTTTTCCAGCAAGATGACAGTCAGAGATGTATTATATGGCTGACCAGTAGTAGGTTTGGGTAAACCACAATCTGCAGAGTAGAAACTAGTCTAAATTTGACCAGATGTCGTACTTCAGAAACAAACCCCATAAACCCCTTACACAGATGTAATGTATGTATTTATTTTTCTTTTAGTTTGTTTAACTGTTTTTCAAATGGACAGCTAATCAAGTCAAAATACCTGTTCATTTCTATATATGAAATTGGTTATTTGTTTATTGCTACTTGACTGATTTAAAAACAAAAAAATCTTATCTACAAAAAAAAATCTGATTTTGTTTATGTTTAAATATTTGAATAGCGTTGTACAGTAGTTGTCACTGTTACTCTAGTGAATATTTCTCAGATTAAGTTTATCTTCGTGTCAATTTCTTTTGCTGTGTTTATTTACTCTTTGAAATATGAAATAATGTTATAAATAAAATTGCCATCTTACAACATATCCATATTTACAATGTAACCTAATGGTTTCAATTTATGGCAATGTTAAATAATAAAATGAATGAATTATGGAAAACAAAACAACTATCAAAACAACAAAACAAAATGTTGAAATAGCGTAAAATACATAAATCATTGTTTTGCCCTGTAAAAATAGTAATTGAATCATATAAAATTCTAATATATGTGCAGCTATTTGTTTTATTTTATACAAAATTATCAAATACATGTGACAGCCTGATATTTAAGACAAATACCTCTGTTATTAGAACACCGTTCAGCTAAAATCTGCCTTCACTAAATATTTTGACCCTTGCCCTAAATTGTTTTACCTGCTTTGTTTTACTCATATGGAACTTCAAGCATCTGTTATCTATAAATAAGCGAAATAAACTAGCTGTCAGAGTGTGAAAACTGCACTAGTGCGCTCCACATTCTGTCTTTATATTTCTAAATCTCACTCTTTGCCTCATTTGTCTGAGTGGCATGTGGTCTTGTCACAGGGGCCCCAGGTCACGTTCCCCATGTGATGGGTCTTATTCCAGAGTTTTCCATGTGGCTGAGGTTTTTTGACCGAGCGTTTCCCCTTCAACGAGAGTTTCCACCTCTAGATCCTCTGGAACACCACATGTGATCATAATATTACAAGAGGCTTATGGTCTCAACACACGCCTGTGCAAGGTGTCCACAATCCCTCACGCTTACAGGACCACTGGGAGAGCAACAATGCCAAAGCTAGGCTTTTGATTTCAAACGTCCAGCATTTCTAAACAGCTGCAGTTTTTAAGGTTTAAAATGTGCTCTAAAAGTGCTCTAAAGTCATGGTTTGTTGCGATGCCATTACCATAAATATCTAAAATTACAGTGCAGTAGATAGTGTGTAAAGCAAATGAGTATAAACTTGAAAATGAAAACAAGTCTGGCGCAGATGTATTTTGTGTTACATGTATTCATTAAATGATGAAGAATGGGGCATTGGAGATGCTTTTTTGTTTGTTGTACATGAGTTCTGCAAAATATATTTTCAATGGCTTTAAAAAAAAAGTGCTGGAAATTTTTGATTTCCATGCCTGAGAATTCATGGGAAATAATAGCTAAAACCTCATGGAAGTGCCATGGAGTACTATTTCTCTAGTTATGCTCTGATATAGAAATTGTGTGAAATATGTATTTTAATTTAAAAATATGTATCTTAATTCTTGAAAAGTCTTGGAAATTCATTGGCCAAAAGGTTGTGATGTCATTACCCCAATAATTTCTGAACATGCTGTTTCTGCAGTTTATCGTAGTTTCAGGACATGGTCTGGATGGAGTAAAGTAGAGTATGTCGATATTATTATTTTAGAAGAGCAAGATGAGTCCTGTTTTCCATCATAGGAACTTCTCTATTGTGTAAAGTCAGTACAGTTGGACAAATCATCACCTTGCAATTATAAGGATCTGCATTCTGAGCAGTTTCGAGATATTGAGCTTCAACGTTTTTGCATTCCATATAAGGATATGGGATATGGGGAACAAGTCTCTTTCATACATCACTCCCAAAATGTACACAACCTAAAAAAAACAGCAACAAAATGTAATGTAAATAAGTTGTCAAGGAATACAAATATGTGAATAACAAGAATCTTATAATTCCAAGGTGACTAAATGTCTTTGTTGGTACAAGCTCTTCACAGTCATCGCATGGTTTCTTTTGAGTAAAATCACTTAATGTCAAGCCAACACCTGAGATTGAGGGCTTTTTCAAGAGGCTTTCAAGGGTAATTTTTCAGAAAATTACATTTTTAATGCATTTTCATTCAGGTGTCAATGGCAAAATAACATTAAATCTATCTCACGAGCTGTTCCAAATTCTGTGTGGACCAGCAGATGCAGATGGTCTGTGGTCAACACGACCTATAGCTTTCTCGTTGATTTGGGTCCAAGTTGGACAAAAGAATGCTATTACAGATCTTGAGGATTGCTGAAAGAAAAAAATCATTAGATAGCACACTCCCAGATCACAACCTGCTTGGGCTCCAACCCTTCGGCCGGCGCTACACTCTTAAAAATAAAGGTGCTTCAAAAGGTTCTTCAAGCGATGCCATAGAAGAACCATTTTTGGTTCCACAAAGAACCATTCAGTCAAAGGTTCTTTAAAGAACCATCTCTTTCTTACCTTTTTATAATCTGAAGAACCTTCTTTCGCCACGAAGAACCTTTTGTGAAACAGAAAGGTTCTTCAGGTGTTAAAGGTTCTTTATGGAACCATTTAGACAAAAAGGTTCTTCTATGGCATCGTGAAGCACCTTTATTTTTAAGAGTGTACAGAGCACTAAGCACCAGAACAACAGAACAAGAGTAGCAGTGTTACCAAGTACTTTCACACTGTTGCCGTGGGTTGTTTTTTTAGTCCGCGGGTTAAATAGGTCGAACATGATTTCAATGAAGGGGACCCCTGATGGAGAGGAAAACCGTAGAAAAAAACTAAAACAAAACAAAAAAAACACGATTAGGCGAGTTTTGGGCTAGTTTTGAATAGAGTTGGGTTGGTTTTCTTTCGCAGACCTGGCAACCCTGAAGGGCAGCTTCGTCCTTCTGAAATCTGTATCCTGTCTCGTGTCATCTCTCAATCAATGTTTCAAACGCGGAAAAGATGACAATAGCTTTTAAACAATGTGTCACGTAACGTCACATTTACCACAGAAAAACATATTCGGTGACCACGAACTCTTTAGTAAGCTAGAAAAATGAACTCTAGAGAGTTAAAATATGCACCATATAACATATTCATTATCATTTGTTTTTTTTACGGTTCTTCAATATTTAATTTATGTTTGAATAAATCGATCAAGTTTTTGTGGCAGCCACCATTTAAATGTTTATATTTCAAAAAACGAATTGGAGTTGAAATACAATCATGTAATTTTAAGTTAAGTTAGTATTATAACTTTAATATTACAACAACTTTATTGAGTATATTTTAAGTGTTTGCATACAAATCAGCTAATTTCAGCCTTCCATATTATTGACTCTCAGGTAATATTTTGCAGCATTAGTTGAGAGATTTTTTTTTTCCTCGAGAAAATTTCCCATGTCCTGTGCCTGATATATATCCAAAATAATTGATATTGAATCAAAATCAGAATCGAATCAAATCGCAAGCTTGTGAAGGATAAGCGAATCGAATTGTGAAATTTGTGTCAAAACCCAGCTCTACTAATGAGTTTCAAAATTTCTCAAATCTTTCATTGTTTGGCCCTGAACTCATTGGATGAGCCAGAAGTTGGCATGTTGAACTGCTTACATAAACAGAGCCCTATTCTGAAAGTGCCGAAGAGTCACTTCAGGATGTTAAAGGTCCCATATTGTCAAAACTGACAATATGTTTTCATGATAACTGAGGTCTAGGTGCTATGCAACTACCATATACGTTTCAAAACAGTCAGTCCGCAGTAAAATGCACACAGCCTGCATAAAGCAGCTGTGATTTTTCACGAACCGTTGTGACTTCCGTAAAAAGGTGACGTCAGAAATACACAGTCACCGCCTTCGGTAACCACCCCGAGCACCGCCCACCGTCCCACTCTCCTTTTGCCAAACCCCCAGACAACATCACGGAAACATGTCGAAAAGGTTCACTTTAACTACGAAACCAGATCGGCCGACCTGTCACGTTACACTCTCACTCAAAGGATGGACGATCTGGCAGGATTGTTACTATGAGATGATCACATCTAATGTGTATAGTAACGACAAACACACCGTGTCTGTCTAGTCATGATGAAGATGTATATACATTTCAATTTCAGCAGGCAACTATTTTTACAGCTATATTATTGTTCCAGCCACAATTAATCACAACAATGCATATACAATTACAAATGATTATATATAAATCGTCAGTTTGTTGTTTTACACACATGCACACAGACATTATTTCATACACGACATAGTCGTGAGATGCAAGAAACATAGACATAAATTTCTAATTTGAGGCTGCATTACGTCGATTCTGGCACCCAACATCACAAGATGATATTTTAAGCTCCTTATGTAGCCGAACCTGCGCTGGTTTGAATGGGCCGCCTCTAGTTTCCCCTGTTTTGCTGCCTCCAGCTAGCGCTGTGACGTCGCTGACCCTAGTTACCCGTGGTTGCCCTGGCCGTGCGTCACTCAGAAAACAACAGGCCAATCAGAAGAGAGGCTCATGAATATTAATTAGACAGACCAAAATCAACCTGTTCTCAGCAGAGCTCCTGAGAGAGGATGCAAAAATATATTGAGATGGTTTTTGGTACTTATACCGCAAATATATATATTCTTAAGGACATCAAAACCTAAAATAAAACTCCAGTAAGGTGTAAAATATGTGACGTTTAACCTACCAATACAGGAGACTGAAATTGAGATATGGGAACATATTCTGACAGAAGAACAGACACATCCGCTCACACATGCTTCATAGAAACCCGTAAAATAATAAAGCAGTGGCTTAATACAACACCACTGATGTGTGTTTGTACTGGCACTGTATTGATGATCTCATCAGTAAGCTAGAGGTTCAGAGAACATTTATTGTTTTAAACTCTGCTGTGTTGCATCACATTTCTGCACAAACACGTTCGCTCATTTCTGGTCAGTGATTTGGGTAGTTTTGGTCCATTTTCACTCCACGCCCAGCGTCCTGTCCACTCCAGAGCGGACAAGAGCTCAGAAACACAAATACAGCTCATCCAGTGACTCAGAGACAAACACATGACTGCACACTTATGGACACATTCATGATAAACCATCAACTGGAAAATGTAACCAACAGTGTTTGAAAGCAAGAAAGGAAATTAAAAATGATGCATCTGTTACATGAGGTTAAAAAAGTGTTTTTCAGATTGTTACAGTAAAATAACATATAACAGATGCTGTGTATCAGTGCAGTAAACTCTAGTATGCTTTCAAAATATTTCACCTACACTTTAAACATATGAATTCTTGTTCCAGTGTTAATATATGGTACATAATGCGATCTAGCGTTTCAGCTTATCACATGGAGGTTTTGATACGATCAAAAGTGGGATGCTTTGGAGGTAGTATCGTCATCTTTATGCTTTTGTTGTCTGCTCTCTTTCAGGTCCTCATAACCGTGTGTCGCGCTGTCCTCCTAATGAACATCAGTGTCTGGGTTCAGACTTGTGTGTTCACATGAGCAAGCTGTGTAATGGCGTCCCCGACTGCACTGACGGAGGAGACGAGGGGCCGCACTGCAGAGGTAATGACTGCATGACTTCAAACATCGCTTGATTATATATTGCTATATATTTCTAGTTATCCAACATTAATACTATCATTATGATCTTGCAAAGTTCAAATGTACATTGAAATAAACCATGGGCTAAACAGCAAAACATTATGTTTTTAATAGATTTTCCCTTGAAAATATCATCCAAGATAAATGCACTTAATGACCAAAACTGTGTGAGACATTAAGGATACATTTTCAGAGAATATATCTTGAATGTAAATGTATTTTGTTTTGTGGTTCTGGCAGATTATTCACTTGTTTTTCACCTAAAGGGATAGTTCATCCAAAAATGAAAGTTATTATTCAATCAGCCTTATGTTACAAACTTACAAGACTTTGTTTTCATATTTGGAACACAAATCAATATACTTTTAATAATCTCTAATTTTTGGTCGATCCATTTAATGTTCACGTAACTAAAACTTTGACACTTCAAAAAGTTCATTTTTGAAAAATTGTAAACAAAATCCATATGAATCAAAGTCATATGAAATGGAGTCTTCTTAAGAGACACAAAAGCTTTATATGGTGAGCATATTTATTTAGGCTTTAATTGATGTATAATCATATATTATATATAATCACACAGATCAACACAGAGCACATGGTCAAGGGCAGCTAAAATGTGCTTGCAAATGTTTGTTGTGTGGACTTTACTGGATGTACAAAAACTATGAGAGAATATTTAAAATATCTTCATTTTTGTTCCGAAGATGAATGAAAGTCTTGGAGGTTTGGAATGACATGAGAGTGAAAGAATGATTATAGAATTTTCATTATTGTGTGAGCTATCCCTTTAAGTTGTGTTTGAAGATACGAACCAAATCCTCCTTCAAATTGCAATGGCTTGTGGCCAGTATTAGCTGAAAGAGAGTGTACACATGTATCTTACCAATAGTGTTACCAGATTTCAATTAAAAATAATACACAAATCTGTTTATGTTGTCACTTGTGATGCTGGCGAAATATGTGAACCTCCAAGATTTTAAGGACATAACTGGATTCAGGTGTTTCAGTTGTTTCGGCAGTATAAATCTGGTGTGAGTTTAGCAGCTCTGCCCAACAGAAAGAACACAATCCTGGATCGGCTCTATCAAAGTCTGGGCCTCATCACGCCTGTTTGTGGAAACTTGCCATGCCTCAGTCAACATTTCTGATAAAAGTTTGTTGTGTTCACAAGGCTGGAAATTGTTAGAGAAGTATCTGTGAAGAGTATGGTGTCCATCAGTAAGATAGTTTACGAATGGAAGAACTTCAGCACCCCCATTTCTCTCTGCCAAGCAGTGACCATCCATGAACCAGGAGATCACAAAGAACCGTAACAAGGATCTACAGGCCTCTCTTGCATCGGCTTCATGTTCATGAGTCTATCAGACAAACACTGAACATGAATGATGTGCACAGTAGGACACTGCATCAAGGAGGAAGCCACTTCTCTCCAAGAAGAACACTGTTGCCTGTCTAAGGTTTGCCAAATACCACAAGGATAAGCCAGAAGACTATTGGAAGAATTGATTTGTTAATGGCTGAGTCCAAAGTAAAACAGTTTGGTTTAAATAATTTTTTTTTTTTTTGGCAAAACCAACACACTGCATTCAGTAATAGCAACCGCATCCCAACTGTAGAGCATGAGATGGCAGTATTCGGTTTGTATAATTATTTGCTGGACCAGGACAGCTTGCCATCATTGATGAATACTTTGTTATCTGAGAACATTCCACCACTGAAAGACTGAGGAGGAACGGCCAAAGATTCCTCCAAGCTAACGTGCAGGACTGATTACTGGAAATGGTGTGATTTTTCTTTTTTATGTTATTTTTCCCCCAAACGAGTAAAGCACTTACATTGGCCAACAGTCAATTTCATTGGTCAACTCAATCATACAGTCACCTGTCAAGAAAAGTTCAGACTTCATGGATTCAGTTCAGAATTCAGAAATATTATGGATGACCAAACAGTTCTGCTATCAGGCTGCGCTACCAGCACCATATTGAAGTTAAAGTCAGAGTTTAAGTTAAGGGTTAGTATTTGTTTCATAATTGTGTGTGCAGTCGGCACAGTGATTGACATGACTGATCAACTGATTTGGGAAAATATATGCTTGAAAATGTTTGGTTGTTGGTATTGCTGCTCTAGAGGGGTGACACCAGATACTGAAGGCAGAGGTTTATATACTTTTTCCAAACAAAGACATTTGGATAAGTTTTTCTAGGTAAATATAAAGCAGAGTTATTTCAAATTTATAAAGCACTTACCGTAGTTTTGGTTCTCAAATTGGATTAGTTGTGCTGTAGCCAAGAGTGCTGATATACAATCCAACAGCACAGGGACTTTTCACCGTTTGTATCACTGCGCTTGTCTATGTTTGTCCCAGTGCTGGTGATTTTTCAGTGACTCTTTCTGCATGTTACACCGTTACACCAGTAGAGGGTGACAAGTGAGTGAGTGGGTTATTGAATAATTCATTTAAATGATTCACTCAAAATCACTCATTCAGGAATGAAGCAAATGATTGTTTTAATAGGTTAGTCATTGAATACTTCAGTCAAGAAATTGGTTTAAAAACACTAATTAATTCATGTACAGAACAAGTGACTGTCTTTATGAGTCACTGAATGATTCACTTAACTGATTTGTTCAAAAACACTCATCTATTCTGGAATTAAATGCCAGAGCTGTGTGTTTCTCAGCAGTCTTTGGTTGATCCAACTTTGGCTGCATTTACACTTGGCATTAACAA
Source organism: Sinocyclocheilus grahami (assembly GCF_001515645.1). Classification (NCBI taxonomy): domain Eukaryota; kingdom Metazoa; phylum Chordata; class Actinopteri; order Cypriniformes; family Cyprinidae; genus Sinocyclocheilus; species Sinocyclocheilus grahami. The sequence continues at coordinate 409,288 of NW_015505575.1, forward strand.
GCGACCTGTATCCGGATGTTGTCCACATACACATTGAAAGGACAAGTGTAAACGCGCTTCTGATCGGAATGTTATCCGATCAGCGTGTCCTGGTCCAGAGGTAGTCAAGGACGCATTGTGATCGGATCTCAGTTTAATGTAAAAGCAATCCAGCCATCGTGTCTGCATTCGCAGGTTGACATCACGCTAAACGCCACCCCCTCTCTCTCGATCTGTCGGAAGAACAGAGCACTAGTGAGACTCGTACATTTATTTTGATTGGTAAAAATAAATATCACACTCGCAATGATGCGGTTTGTTACAATGTTATATAAAATATAACATTATATACAAAGATACAATGTTTTATGACACTTTATGTATACTGGTTATATGACTTTTAAGATCTGATCTCAATGTACTGTAGGTCAAATTGTATATATAAAGAAAGGCACATTCTTAATGAGTTTTTATACACACACACACACACACACACAGACACACACACACACACACAGTAGTTTGAACCAAAAAGAGTTTGCAAGCAAAAGAAAAACAATAATGGCATACGTATAAGCAGCTAATAAGTTATACTTTTAGATATTTGACTTTCGTTATTTAGGAATTGTCAATGTTGTTAGTGACATTTACTCTGATAAGACGAGCATCAGTAACCATGGGTTAACTAATGTGCCTCAAGCCATCAGATTCATCTGTGCAGAACAGCAGAGCCGAAGTACAACTCACATAATGAGCAAAACAATGCTCCTCTGCAAGTTACTTGTAGTTTTATGTTTTTACATTGTATTTTTTGTGTAACATTTGTGTAACACTTTTGGGTAACAGCTGTATGCCGTGTCCAGTTTTACCAGAGGTAAAGCTTTCGTTTTTAATATTGCTTGTTTATAACCATGGGTTAACTAATGTGCCTCAAGCCATCAGATTCATCTGTGCAGAACAGCATAGCCGAAGTACAACTCACATAATGAGCAAAACAATGCTCCTCTGCAAGTTACTTGTAGTTTTATGTTTTTACATTGTATTTTTGTGTAACATTTGTGTAACACTTTTGGGTAACAGCTGTATGCCGTGTCCAGTTTTACCAGAGGTAAAGCTTTCGTTTTTAATATTGCTTGTTTATTCGCTGATGTTGACATGAGAGCTGCTGATTTTCATTGGCGACCCCTGCTGACTGATCTGCAGCCTCACCCACAGTTCTGTCTGAGGAGAGAAAAGAAATGTCTGACTGCAATATCATCAAAAAAGATTTACACTTAAAAATGTACGGTGTTTTATGAGTGTGTATTGACTGAGAGATGAGTGCAGACTGTCTAGCCCTTGTAAGTATTAAAATCTTAAGTAATTAAAAAAAAATAAAAATGTATATATATATATATATAATTTAGAATGACAACAGATTGATGATTTGAGGAGATTACTAAAAGTACTTACAGTACTAACATAAGTGCATTGCTTAGTATGCATTCATGTCTTCAAAGTCCTGCATAATTGCAAACTCTAGTATGTCATGGCCACTTTTCATAACCCAATAAAATAGACATTTCATTTCATATTCATATTGTTTCTACATTATGAGTAGTTTTGTAAACCACAGTTGTATAGTAGCTTCCCAACACTGTCCAGTGTCAGAAGCAGTTAATTTAAACTGCCTCCCTCCACGAAATGCATTTTCTCAAAATTTGAATTGCTTGATCATCAAATTCATGATTTGGATGCATGC
>NW_015505575.1:411017-445553 GCF_001515645.1 Sinocyclocheilus grahami
TGAGGAGATTACTAAAAGTACTTACAGTACTAACATAAGTGCATTTCTTAGTATGCACTCATGTCTTCAAAGTCCTGCATAATTGCAAACTCTAGTATGTCATGGCCACTTTTCATAACCCAATAAAATAGACATTTCATTTCATATTCATATTGTTTCTACATTATGAGTAGTTTTGTAAACCACAGTTGTATAGTAGCTTTCCAACACTGTCCAATGTCAGAAGCAGTTAATTTAAACTGCCTCCCTCCACGAAATGCATTTTCCCTAAATTTGAATTGCTTGATCATCAAATTCATGATTTGGATGCATGCTTTTAGCTCTGCAGAGCTTCATGTATGAGGACATGTGTCACTTTAGATACTCAATACGGAGTCAGTCATTGAAACTGAAGACTATGCGATCTGACCTTATACCTTGAGGAACAGTGAAACTATGTCAACAGTTCACTGGTCAGCAGAAGGTGCATTAGTTAAGAAAACTGGAACAGACGTTACTGGCTCAGAGTTTGATGTTTGAAGCCTCAGTGTGTTACAAACAAAATGCAGTTTACATTTTAAGTTACATGATTTGTTAAAAGAATAATTTGGTTGACTAATATCTGCATTTGAGAGACAATTTTTTATTCAAAGCAAAATATATTAAACATTTTTGACAGTATGCAAAACCTGGACATCACTGCCTACTACCAACACAAGCAGTTGTCTTTTAAGGCAGCATCCCAACTGAAATGGAACCTCAAAAGTGACTGATTTAGAATGATGTTCATAGGCAGCAGCCCTACGTGCCACACAAATAGAGCTTGACTTGCTGAGTTTGCCATTACCATATCTCCGTTTGGAAATGTTGGAACAGTGTTCATGTCAGAAGTGGGCTTATGAGGGCTCAGTTTTTGGACTGAGCATATGATTGGACTGACAAAACCACTAAGGCTGACTACATAAGGAGCTGTTAGCATATTAGCATAGCTGCTGTGAGCTGTTGATGCAGTTCATCTAGAGGCTCATTAGTATCTGACTGTATGCTCATGTTTGTGGCATCCCCTGAGCTCTGGGACAGGTGTGTGTGTGTGTGTGTGTTGTTAACATCACTTCTGTTCACTGCCTGCTGAGGTACCAGGTGCTGTTATTTCATATCAGTCACTCTGTGGTTTGTCAAATTGATCAGTTTCATGCAAAATAGGATTTTCTTACTGTGTTAACATAAAAAATGCTTCAAAATTGTGTGCAGACATCAACCTTCAAAAACTTTAGTCCAGGCAGACAATTTGTTGAAACTAAACTACAAAAACAGCTAGTTCAGAAATCTTGAGAAACTATTAAGCACACCTTTACAACACCTATTTAGTGTTCACCAACTCTACTTATCCTCATTTTTAAAAAAAGTCTGTAAAAAATAGGGCCTAATGTACCATGTTAATATGATGGAATTTTCAGATTTGTTCAGGTTTTACCTGCATTTTGAATTACACATTGCATTGTGTTGTGTTTTGGGGTTTTCTGGCAGACAATTACCAATACCGTTTTCTTACCATGTTCATAAACTACAATGTCATATTTACATAAAATTCTTAAAGGTATAGAGTAGGTACAGCCTGTTTAATTCTAAGACATCTTTTGCCAATATATATATACAGTGTTGGGGGTAACGAATTACAAGTAACGCGAGTTACGTAATCAGATTACTTTTTTCAAGTAACTAGTAAAGTAACGCATTACTTTTTAATTTACAAGAGAATATCTGAGTTACTTTTTCAAATAAGTAACGCAAGTTACTTTTTTTAATTTTATTTATTGACTGACAGCTCTGGTGTCGCCATGTTGAGAGAAATCAGATGTTACTGTAGTTCTAAAATAAATATAAATATGCGTTAATTAATCTAACTCACACACAAAAAAAACACAGATTCAGTATTCCTCAAAATGAATAAAAATAACGCAACTCAGAATATGACACAAACCTGCTAAAAGTAACTTTCCCCAACACTGTATATATGTGTGTGTGTGTTATATATATAGTTAGATGTTTTATATATTTGAATTGGAAAAAAATAAAAACACACACACACACACACACACACACATATACACACACACATGTATATATATATATATATATAAATAAATACAAATGTGCACTTTGGTAAATTACTGTATGTTACATGTTAGCTTGATTCTTGCCTTTAGTCTAGCATGTACTGTGTTGTCATTCAGTATGTGATGAAGTTCTGTTACTACATTGAGTAAAAACAAAACTTATGAGATTTTGTTTATCATATGCTTTCATTTGATTTATGTCATTTGCCTTTTAGATGCATGTAAAATGTTTCTTGTTGTTTTGCGGTCTTCATGAAGTCTCTTTAGTGAGTGTTGACGGGCAGTGTGAGTCAGTGTGTTTGGTAATAGATTGTGTTGTGTTGTTTGACCTCTAGCCGTCCTCTGCTCTGATCTCTGTAGAACTGGCACTCAACTGTACTCTCACTGGTTGCCAGGACAACTGTGCTGTCACACGCATCGGCCCCATGTGCTACTGCAAGAGCGGCTATGAGATCAGCCAAGATGGAAAGACCTGTAAAGGTTGGTTACCTTTACACACACATTCACATGACTGACATGCGTATAGACTACTATGAATGCAAAAATATAGACATTACTTCTGATCAGGGTTTGAAATTAACACCCGCCAACCCGCCAAATGCGGGTAAAAATCAGCTGTGGTGGGTAACGCTGTCAAATCACTAGCCAATTTGGCGGGTTACTTTTCATAAATTATGTTCACTCATTAATTTCTTGGGGAAGTTCGTGCAAGCCAAATCTGTGCAGGTTTAGCGCAAATACTGAACTCATTACTTTATCGAGAATATTGCAAACACCAAACAAAACACACCTACAGAGTGCACGCGTATCCGCGTAAGCAACTACATTAACTTAGTGCACGTAGGCATTTAGAGTGCGTTCTTTCAGTGCATGATTCAGTCTATTAATATGCATTAAGAATGATCACATAATTCAAGATAAGGGGGGCAGAAAATGTATATAGTTATATCATTTCAAATAGTTAATATCACACGAAGAGTGCCATTTTAAATAAAAAATCAGCATGGTTACAAATGTGATTTGTGAATTGATTTTATACAGCAGTTCAATAAACAATAAGTTAATATCAAGAGACTTACGTTTTAGACACCATGCCTGCTTTTGCTCTATTTCGCCAACAAAAATAATTCCAAACAGCCACAGCACTGTTTTGTGTGTCTGAGCAACATGACGGTGTTTCGTTCCTGAATGAGTCAACCATTTAAATGATTCGGATCATCCGCAATGACTCACTTAACAGTGACTTGCTGCCACCTGCTGGCGGTTTTAATTGTTTTAATTTTACATCTAATGTATCTTTTCATTTTTTTATTATTTCAAATATCAGTATTCAAAATTTCATGTTTAAAATATCAAAACATTATTTATGCATTTGTAACTGCAGGTTAAAGCACTCCGTGTCCCTCTAGGCTGCACTAACATGTGTAAATACATCTAAATGCTACTTCGTATGGAACTTCTGCAAAGATTTATTTTGTTGATACTGATTTCATTTGTTTAGTATCAGCCTAAATGTATTATTATTATTCACTCACCATTCAAATTGTCTGGTGAGTGAAAAAGTTAATTTCAATCCCTGCTTCTGATATAGACATTACAGTGGATTCTTTTAATTGAATGGGAATAATCAATATGAATACTTAAAAATAAATAAACAATAGCATTCATACTAACTAGAATCTAAAACGTAAAAAAGTACTGTTTTGTGTGTGTGTGTTCAGATTTTGATGAGTGTACGGTGTACGGCACCTGCAGTCAGACGTGCACAAAATGCAAAGATTTATTTAGTTGATACTGATTTCATTTGTTTAGTATAAGCCTAAATGTATTATTATTATTCACTCACCATTCAAATTGTCTGGTGAGTGAAAAAGTTAATTTCAATCCCTGCTTCTGATATAGACATTACAGTGGATTCTTTTAATTGAATGGGAATAATCAATATGAATACTTAAAAATAAATAAACAATAGCATTCATACTAACTAGAATCTAAAACGTAAAAAAGTACTGTTTTGTGTGTGTGTGTTCAGATTTTGATGAGTGTACGGTGTACGGCACCTGCAGTCAGACGTGCACAAACACAGACGGCTTGTACACATGCTCCTGTGTGGAAGGTTATCTAGTTCAACCAGACAACCGCTCCTGCAAGGCCAAGAACGGTAAGACAAACATAACAGTCCAAGATAAGATCAAATAAAGCCAATTCTGTTTCCCTCACATACATGTATCCGCATCGGCCAACAGTTTCATTTATTATTATAGGCTGAACTGTAACTATATTTGAGATGAAACAGATGTCTTCCTGTTGCTGTAGTGCCTGTGGACCGTCTCCCCGTGTTACTGATCGCAAACTCTCAGAACATCCAGATCACGTCTCTGAGCGGCTCCAGCAGCCCATCACTCTACATAAGCACAAAACAGACCACAGCCATGGACTTCCTGTACACGCAGGAAACAGTGTGCTGGATCAATGTGGGCGACTCCCCTGCGGGCACACGACTGAAGTGCGCTAAGATAACAGGACTCAAGAGCTTTACAGATGAGAGAACCATCAACATCTCCCTCAGCTTACACCGTAAGTCACGCTGCTGTGATTTCACATTACAAACCACATTTCTCACTCAGGGTTGTTATAGTTAAAGGGGTCATATTATGTGATTTCAAGTTTTCCTTTCTCTTGGAGTGTTACAAGCTGTTTGTGAATAGATACGATCCCTAAAGTTGCAAAGACTAAAGTCTCAAACCCAAAGAGATATTCTTTATAAAAATTAAGACTCGTCCACGCCCTCCTAAAACGCCTCGTTTAAACACGCCCCCACATGTGTACGTCCCTATGTGGGACGATTTGCATAACACCGCCCAAATGTTCACGCAAAGAAAGAAAGCGTAACTTTTATTCTCGCTGCAGTATTGTTGCCTCCGCCGCCATGTCGTGGAGATGCTGTGTGTTTCGTTGTGAAAGCGAAACTACTTTGCTTGGCCTTCCAAAAGAGGACACAACTAGAAATCAGTGGTTAAGTTGTATTTACAACACTGTTCCAGAACAGTTCAACCCAAATATTCAGATGTGTGCAGCACATTTTATGGAGGACGAGGACTGTTTCCTGGGAGAGTAGACTACAATGCCGGTGTTCTGACAAATAATGCTGATTTACAGCCTGTAAGTACGTTTTCATATTTATAGAATTTACCACTGATTATTTAAACGTGAGTTTTGAGCAGTGTAGAGCAGCGCTTGTTGTTTGTCATTTCTCCGATCACAAATGCAGACATGGTTTTATGTTTACGCAGCACGATGCAACGCAACGCGTAAAAAGACAGTATAAGTCATTATAATCAGTAATTATGTCCCCACTGGATGCAACAAATGCCTGGTTTATAATGGGTTTTATTGGTGTTGTCTCATCACGCCGGGACACAGCATCACAGTATAGTAAGGGGCGTAACATTTCCGTCACACGCTTGAGGTATTCGGCCAATCACAAGGCATGGATAGCTGGCCAATCAGAGCACACCTCACTTTTCAGACCGATGAGCTTTGTAAAAATCGACGCCGGGCATAGAGGAGAAACAATAATGTACAGTATGTGGAAAATAATGTGTTTTTTAACCTGAAACCGCATAAACACATTTCATTACACCGAATACACAAAATAATGTTCTTATTTAGCAACGTCATATGACCCCTTTAAGGAAATTCATGCAAATTCATGAAGATGCTTAAGCTATATTTTTAGATGAATATGTGATGAAACTGTCCTTACTAGCTGTAAGGTCAAATTTTCACCAATAATGTAACCAGCGTATTTTCTAAAACATAGCCATCCCATGCTGCATGTGCCATCCTTACTGTTGCATTCAACCTTAAAGAATAGACAAACCTGAAGGATGGGTAATCAATCTTTGACCATATTTGATGTGCCCTATAAATACTCAATTAATATGGATTACTTTTATGATGCCTTTATGTTCTTTTTAAGGCTTGAAAGTTTTGTCAAATGGACTGAAATACAGGTTTCATTGAAAATATTTTCATTTAAGTTTCGATGTGCAACAAAAGACTTATGGGTTTAAAATGACATAAAGGTAAATAAATGACTAAATAAATGTAAATAAATAAATAGCCATTGCTGATCCCTTCCAGTGTAGCTCTCAAATATCAGTCAGTGCAATGGTATTTACATTTTTTTTCTTTTGTTTATTCATTGGTTTTATCCAAAGCAATTTACAAATAAGGAACATCACTAGCATCACATTCATTTAAGAGACATGCAAGAAAATGTCTCGGTTAAGCAAGTAACTTTGGTTCCCCAAGAAGGGGAATGAGACGCTGCGTCGATGGGTTCCAAAATCCAAAATTGCCTTTTGAGTTGCCAGATGCTATAGTCTATGTACCTACATGGGTAAGATATATTCCAGCAGAGGGAGCGCACCAGAATCTACTGTACAAGCATCACCACTATGTGGATGACAAAAGTAAGGGAAAGCAGGCACAAGCTGCCCATCCTCCCAATTGCTTGAAAGGTACATTGCAGCTACCTCTACCTTCCCCAACAGCAATAATGTGGCCCGAGTGAGGCAGTGAGAGGCAACACAATGAATATTCTGTTGCATTCTCTCTGTAAATAATGTCTCCATAACATTCCACCTCAGCCAGGGAAGTAATAATACTGCAGGGATGGGAATAAGAGGGAAAACACGAGTACTAAATTCGGCTACATCCTAAAGCATCATAACTGCTGCGAGAGTAATAACAATAACAGAGAGAGCAATGCTCAACCTCAATCTGTGAAAGTGAGAAATACAAGGGAGAGAGCCACGCTCAATCTCAACCAGAACATAAAATCATATCATCAACCAGTATATACTGTATATAATGCTGTGAGCAAAATAGGGAGATAGCACAGATCAACCTCAACCGAAATATGTAATCATATACCAACCAGCATATAAATCTATGTGCAATGCTATGAAAAATGATAAATAACAGGAGAGAGCACCGCTCAACCTTCACCAATGCAATCATGTCCTTAACCAGTATGCATGTCTATATGTAATGCTGTGAGTATGAGAATTTAAACGAGATAGCATCACTTAACCTCAACCTGTACATAAAATCATATCCTCGACCAGCATACATGACTATATGATATGCTGTCAAAGTGAAAAAGGGAGAAATTAAAATGCTCAACCTCATCCAGTACATAAAATCAAATCATCAACCAGTGTACAACATACCTAAAAAAATATACAGTATGTGTACATTGTTAGAATATTAATCTAAAATGGAGAGAGCACCGCTCATCCTTGACCAGTACATAAAATCACGCCCTCAACCAGCATATATATTAATCTGCAGTGCTGTGAAAATGCCTCCTTAAAAGAGAGTGTGCAATGTTGAACCTTGACCAGTACAATAGATCGCATCCTCAATCAGCATACATCTATAAGTGCAAAGCTGTGAGAATGGCTAAATAAAAAGAGAGTGCAATGCTCAACCTCGACCTGCACATGAATCCACATCCTCAACCAACATATACCTTTATGTGCAATGCTGTGAGAATAAGAAATAATGCGTAAGAAGAAGAGAGTAATAAATGCTCAACCTCATCCAGTACATAAAATCAAATCATCAACCAGTGTACAACATACCTAAAAAAATATACAGTATGTGTACATTGTTAGAATATTAATCTAAAATGGAGAGAGCACCGCTCATCCTTGACCAGTACAAAAAAGCTGTGAAAATGCCTCCTTAAAAGAGAGTGTGCAATGTTGAACCTTGACCAGTACAATAGATCGCATCCTCAATCAGCATACATCTATAAGTGCAAAGCTGTGAGAATGGCTAAATAAAAAGAGAGTGCAATGCTCAACCTCGACCTGCACATGAATCCACATCCTCAACCAACATATACCTTTATGTGCAATGCTGTGAGAATAAGAAATAATGCGTAAGAAGAAGAGAGTAATGCTCAACCTCAACCACATAATTCATATCCTCAACCAGCGTATACCTAAATATACTGTATGTGCATGCTGTGAGAATACAAAACTAAGAAGAGGAGAGCACAACTCCATCTCGTCCAGCATTCACTCAAACTCACATAACTAACATCCTCAAACAGCATCTGTAATATTCCCCAACTCCTAATAAATGTAATTGTTTAACAACCTCTTGTGCCCAACACACCTCGAAGTGGGAACAGAGAAGGAGGTTTTTGTTGTCTCTTCTCCATGATGATGTCTCAGAGATCCTTCATGGGCTTCCCCCGAGATCGCTGCCTTGAGCCCCGGCTTCTCTGAGATGGATCACAAGTAACCACATTCTCTTTCTGACCTTGCCTCCAGCTTGGGCCGACTACATGGTCATGGTGCCCGATTTCAATGCGGGATATACCCTTCAAATACTGCTGTCTGAACTCTTGCCTACCTGAAGTTCTTCTCTCACTCCTTGATGCCCGAGAAGTTCAGCCACAGATGCCGCTCTGTAGCCACCACTCCGAGAGAGCAGCCAGTGGAATGGGCCACCTGCTTCATGGAACAGAAGGCGAGGTCTGTGTTATGGCAGAGCTCTCGGGGGGGTTCGAGAGGTATATCCTCGCCTTGATCAAGGATCTTCAACAGGTCAGCATGGTAAGCTTGCATCACTGCAATGATGCTTGGCACTCCACCAGCTTGGCCGGCCACCATGTACGTTTTGCCTACCAGCTGAGATGTTACTTGGCATGACTTGGAAGGCAAAACGGGAGTCATGAGTGAGGTCGACGCACCAGGAGAGAGATAGTCAGCGAGCATCTCATCTACCTGGGGAAACCTCACATAAATGTTCACTCATCCCCTTGATGATAGTATAATTAGATGAAGGGGGACTGAACGAATGGGCTGAAAAATGTTTATTACGATATCATTGTTATGATCAGTATTTAACGGCAGGCTCACAGCAGGAGGAGGTTTAGAACCCGTGAGGAACCACTCCACTCATCCAGCCTACCCAGATGGGTTCCTCTCTTGACGCCAAACAGTCTAAGCCTAAACCAGCTGGGGCGCAGGTCATAACCTCCACTAACTCCTTGTATTCAGGGATCTAGGAGGAGGTGGGCTTGCTGGCATTATCTGCCTCAACTCCCATCACATCCGGCTCCTCAGAGTCAGATGGACCCAACAAAATGCTCTCAGCCATAGTGGGAAGAGGCTGAAGACTGTGCTTCCAGATCCAGCATGAGAGCGTCTTAGCTGGTCAGTGAAGCTTGAGATAGGGACAGGTCTGTCCCAAGCTGCTCAGCCAACTCAACCTGCGATCTCCCCAAGCACAGCCTCCACACTGCCTCAGCAGCAGTGGGACCCAGTCTGAGGGGTGCAGATTCCCCCTAAAAAGAGCCAGGCGTGAGCAGAACAATGCCAGCTCCTTCAAGGGCTGACGCTGCATACTCCACTCAAAGGCAGATGATACACAGGGCAGGGACGTGGCGGCACACATCTCCTAAATCTTTTCTCACCCTCCATTATTATTATCTCAACAGACAACTTTCAATTATTAGAAATTGCCTATGGGAGTAGTTTGGAGACCCCACACGCTAAACAAATGACTTCCTGAATCTGGGGATTCAGTGACATAGGTGCCCTTTTATGGCATTGCCAGCAAGTCAGGTGACTACCATCAGCCAATTGTATTGGTGTGTTTGCACATGTGCTTTAAACACCAGGGCTGCGTTCAGCCCCAACAAAAACGGTGCAAAACCTTTTTTAAATGGAAACGGTGGTGCGTTGAACACCCTGTTCTGATGACGCAAGAGCTGCAACTATGGCAGCTGAGAAGGCCATTCTTTATGTTCTTTTGAAAGAATTTTCGGAGCCTGATGAAATCGGTATAAATACGTGTTTAATACTGCAAAATATACTCGATGGTACAGTCATTGCCCTTGCCCTCCAGAATAAAAGAGAACATCCCAATCAAATGAAGGGATTTGTGGAAACTGTGGTTCCTAATTATTGTGATCCAACATTTGCCTCGCATTTCAGGATGAAAAGACAAACATTTCAGGTGAAGGATAATCCACTTACCTCCGAGACTGTGTTATGATCTATATGACCTTATTATTTTTATTGTGAGTATTAGGCTTATCATTATTGCTGATCACTGTTCTTGTGCTATGATATTGTAATATTTACCATTATATAATCAGAGGGGTATAGAAAAGTTTATGAAAGTGTCACTCCATAATACAATAGCAAAATATATAAATATTTATAGTATTTTTATCTTACATTAATCAGTATTTAGCACACCTTCCTAAGGAAATGATATAGACCAGAAGACATTGCACCGGAAACATGTCGTTCAAACCGGAAACTGTAGAAAAACGGTGCACACCGGTTTGAGCTTCAACTTGCCCCAGCTCATGCGAAGGCGTTCCCATAGCGTCATCATCCGTAGAAGTTCCACTTCGATGGTGAACCAATATTTCTCGCATCATGAAGTTTGATGAAAAAGAACAAAAGTAAACATTCTGCTACACCTCCTCTGGTGTTTCATGGAAGAAAGTCATAATGGTTTGGAATGACATGAGGGTGAGTAAATATTACATTTTTGGGTGAACTGTCTTTGTAAATATTTGGTTTCAGTCCTATATTGGCATCCTCATGTAGTTCACAGTATTGTAAAATAGATTTTTAGTGAAAACACTGAGAATTTGTCTGCCGCTAACTGGAAATATTTACAATATTAATCATCAGTCTGAGCATCAGCATTAAGACAGCTCAAAGAGCATGTGTGTGTGTTCAGTCTTCTTGCAGACAGACTCTTGACATTGTTGAGACTCAGGCTACATTAAAAGACCAGAGATTTGTCTTCCATTCTTTCTGCTAAAGAGAGGGAGAATGAAACAGATTAATATAGAGCAGTGTGTGTGTGTGTAGGCCAGACTATTTCTTACATATCCATGATGCCTGCTGTGTGACTGAACTGCAGTCAGTTTTACCATCTATTCTCCGGAACAATGCCATTTGGCCCTTTCTTTCTTTCTTTCTTAATTTTTTTTATATAGTAATTCAAGATGAACACTTACACTCACATACATTGATATTTATATAATTTGATGTAAGTAGTCTGCTATACTGTTATAAAGATCTCATTGATTTACAATTACAAATTCATCTTACTTTTTGGTCATATAAATATCAGTATCAGCACCAAACTGCATATTTTTGCTCAGTTTGGGCCTCTGAATGAAATGTAGTTGTTTTTCCTCCTCAAGTATGAGGTCTGTGTTCTCACTTTTTCATGCTATGTATGCCTCAAAAACCTGATGGATCAAATATAGTTCAATAAATGTCTTATTTTCTCTTTAAGAATTAATTGTGTCTTCTGGTAGTGTTTACTTGCTTGTGTTGTCTGTGTTAGCACCTGATTCTTGATTCAGTCATCCGCAGTGATCAATACTGCTTTCCATGGGCGTTAATAATACAACAAATGCCTCGTTGACCTGCATGGTGCAGTGCTACTTAAGCACATTTAGCGGCTAGCTGAACTGGACTGCAGGTGGTTAATGAATAAGATACCTGTTTTTGCACAAAAATTCCATGCACAAATTATAGAAGTTTTTGTGAAAGAGATGGAAATTTGAATGAATGAAAGAGAGCAGCATTCTGGGAAAAATTTTAAAAGACAAGTTTGCATTGTTTTGGGAATGACCAGAAACTGTGATAGAAAATGAGTTACAACATTAGAAACAGAAAGATGATCTATGTTCCATATGCAAAGATATTTCATTCTCAAAGATGTTACCCAATCATAGAAAATGGCGTTTACACTGAAGTCTTAAAGGGCCCCTATTAAGCCCCATTTTGCAAGATAATTAATATAAGTCTCAGGTGTCCCTATAATGTGCCTTTGAAGTTTCAGCTCAAAATACCCCACAGATCATTTATTATATAATTTTGAAAATGCCTATTTTGATTGGAAGTAGAAACACACTGTTTTCGTGCCTGTATCTTTAAATGCCCACTTTTCCAGAATAAGGCTGTGCTCTTACAGCTCGTGCCTCAGATACTCTGCCAGAACGAAACATTTGTTTGGTTGTTTGGCCATTCTGATGATGCCGCCGCAGATTGCAGCCATGGTTTGTCGCTCCTTGGTACTTGTAATTTCTTAAGCAACTTTTTCCCAATTAGCTTTACTAGAAACAAACTCCTGGACATCAGAAATAGCACACCAAATAACATCTTGCGAATCTCCGCTCCATGGCAAATAAATCAGATGAACTACGACTCCTCACCCGCACAAACAAGGACTTTTTAAACTCTGCTGTGCTTTGCTTCAGAGAAACCTGGCTGAACGGAGCCATACCGGACCGCGCGTTACATCTAACGGACTTCCAGCTGTTCAGAGCGGACAGAGTCGTCGGGGAAAACAAGAGTTTTGGATTATGTTTTTATATGAATGAAAGCTGGTGTACGGACTTTTTAAACTCTGCTGCGCTTTGCTTCACGATAACCTGGCTGAATGGATCCATCCCGGACAGCACACTTCATCTAACAGGCTTCCAGCTGTTCAGAGCGGATCATGTGACAGAGTCCATGGAATAAGCAGCCCCGGCCATGTACCAGCTCCTCATACAGGGAGGTTCAAAAGTTGAGCATTGCAATGGGACCGAGGTCGGCAGTGCTGTAAGCCAGGGGCTTCCAAGGCGAGGCCCGATCTGAGGGTCATGCTTCAGTCGAAGAAGCCCTCGACAAAGCGGTCCTGACAATCATGGCCCAGGACTACTGAGGGTGGCCCCTCCTGGGGAAGAGCGGGGTGCACCGCATTACACTGTGTCCGTCTCTCCTCAGAGCCCTCAGGAGATCAGTCTGCTAACCCTGCCAGAGTTCCAGGGCGCAGCAGTCTCCAGCGAGCACGCATCTCAGTGTCTTCCGCGGAAACTTAGCGGAGCTGAGATGCTCGCCACCCCCTCGGGGGTCTCTAGAGCAGTTAGTTCGATCGCCTCCTGCCGGTCCTCTGCATCAGGGCACCAAGCTAGCAGCTCCAAGTACATCAGAGACCAGTCTCGATAGACTGATTCCCTTAGTAGACTATTTAGCAGTGTGGAAACTACTGCCAAATGTGTCTCATTGGGTCCTGCAGACTGTAGAAAAAGGCTATCGCATTCAGTTCAGCGCTCCACCGCCACCATTCAACGGGGTCTTTCCCACATTGGTGGGCCCCAAGCAGGCTCTGATATTGGAACAGGAAGTAAACACCCTCTTGAGGAAGGAGGCCATCGAGGTGGTCCCTCCTCATGACAGAGAGTCCGGGTTCGAAACCCTGCCAGAGTTCCAGGGCGCAGCAGTCTCCAGCGAGCATTGCATCTCAGTGTCTTCCGCGGAAACTTAGCGGAGCTGAGATGCTCGCCACCCCCTCGGGGGTCTCCAGAGCAGTTAGTTAAATCGTCTCCTGCCGGTCCTCTGCTTCAGGGCACCAAGCTAGCAGCTCCAAGTACATCAGAGACCAGTCTCGATAGACTGATTCCCTTAGTAGACTATTTAGCAGTGTGGAAACTACTGCCAAATGTGTCTCATTGGGTCCTGCAGACTGTAGAAAAAGGCTATCGCATTCAGTTCAGCGCTCCACCGCCACCATTCAACGGGGTCTTTCCCACATTGGTGGGCCCCAAGCAGGCTCTGATATTGGAACAGGAAGTAAACACCCTCTTGAGGAAGGAGGCCATCGAGGTGGTCCCTCCTCATGACAGAGAGTCCGGGGTCGCCAGCCGGTACTTCATCGTTCCAAAGAAGGATGGAGGGTTGCGTCCCATTTTAGATCTGCGTCAGTTAAACCGCTCAGTGAGCATCTTGAACTTCAGTCGCATGACTATCAAGCGGGTCGTGTCTCAGATCAGGTCCCCGAGGACTGGTTTGTCACGATAGATCTAAAAGATGCTTACTTCCATGTTTCCATCCTTCCCACTCACAGGAAGTTCCTGAGGTTTTCTTTCAGGGGCAAAGCTTACCAATATCGAGTTCTTCCTTTCGGCCTAGCACTCTCACCCCGCACTTTCACGAAGTGTGTGGATGCTGCACTAGCTCTACTGTGACGCCAGGGCATCCGCATACTAAATTATATCGATGATTGGTTGATTCTGCCTCAATCAGAGCAGACGGTGGGTCGACACCGAGATGTCGTTCTTGCCCATATGGAAAAATTGGGGTTAAGACTAAACGGCAAGAAAAGTGTGCTTTCTCCATTACAGAGGACCACTTATCTGGGCTTGGTGTGAGATTCGATCATGATGCAGACACGATTGTAAGAGTTGATCCTCACTGCAGTTGCGAGAGTCAGAGAAGGCCAGTCACTCACTGTCAAGCAGTTTCAGAAACTATTGGGTTTGATGGCAGCTGTGTCCAACGTGATACCTTTTGGCCTGTGTCATGAGACTCCTACAGTGGTGGCTCAAGACCAAGGGGTTCTCCCCGAGGGGAAACCCGCTTCGCATGATCAAGGTCACGCGGCGATGCCTACGTGCCTTGGACATGTGGAGGAAACCTTGGTTCTTGTCTCAGGGCCCGGTGCTGGGAGCTCCTTGTCGCCACGTAATGCTAGCGACGGATGCTTCTCTCACCGGTTGGGGTGCGGTCATGAGTGGCCACCCTGCCCGCGGTCTGTGGAGCGGTCGCCATCTCACTTGGCACATCAACTGCCTGGAGATGCTGGCCGTGTTTCAAGCTTTGAAGCCCTTCCTCCCGGACCTAAGAGATCGTCATATGTTGGTGCGCACCGACAACACAGCGGTGGTCTCTTATATCAACCACCAGGGAGGTCTACGTTCGCGCCCCTTGTACAAGCTGGCGCACCAGATCCATGTGTGGTCCCAGGGCAAAATCCTTTCATTGAGAGCAGTACATATTCCTGGGCATCTGAATATGGGAGCAGACATCCTGTTGAGGCAGGGGCCGAGGCCCGGGGAATGGAGGCTTCACCCCGAGGTGGTGAAGCAGATATGGAGAATGTTTGGCCAGGCTCAGGTGGACCTGTTTGCCACCCCTCTGGTTCTCTCTGACTCATCCGGCTCCACTGGGGCTGGATGCTATGGTACAGACTTGGCCGAGGCTTCGTCTGTACGCCTTTCCCCCGATTGCTCTGCTCCCGGGAGTTCTGGAGAGTGTGCGCCGGGACGGGGTCCGTCTGCTGCTAGTAGCCCCGTTCTGGCCGGGCCGAGTATGGTTCTCAGACCTGATTTCCCCTCTCGACGGCTCTCCATGGGAGATTCCTGTCAGGAGGGATCTCCTCTCTCAGGCGGAGGGCACGATATTCCACCCCCGCCCGGAGTTGTGGAAGTTATGGGTGTGGCCCCTAGGGGGCACAGCTTGTAGCTTCCGGTTTCTCAACCGAGGTTGTTGAGACCATCCTCCAATCCAGAGCTCCCTCTATGACAGGTTCTATGGCCTAGATATGCGAGCCACTCCTGGCTCTTCTGTTCTCTCGTCCTAGTTGTGCTCTTCCACACTAGTCAGGGATTTGCAAGTCTGGCGGCGTGGGCATACTCGTTCCCAAAGCGTTCTCCGACTCAGCTTTTATAGTCACGCTGAAAGGCATTCCCAAAGTTTTCTCAGACGCAGCGTCTCGTTCCCTTCGGGGAACCATGGTTACATACGTAACCTGGAGACGATTCCTTGGAACCACCATCTCTCAGGACCTGAAATGGGATATTCACATTGACTCCATTGTGAAAAAGGCCCAGCAGAGGTTGTATTTCCTTCATCAACTGAAAAAGTTCAACCTGCCACAAGCACAGATGACAGTTTTACTCAGCTGTTATTGAGTCGGTTCTGTGCTCTTCTATAACTGTCTGGTTTGAAACAGCCAGCAAATCAGATTTAAGAAGACTGCAACGGGCTGTTAGGACAGCAGAAAAGATCATTGGTGTACACTTGCCCAGCCTTCAGGACTCCAGAGTGAAGAAACGGGCAGGTAATGTCATCACAGACCCCTCTCACCCCAACCACAACCTGTTTGCACTTCTACCTTCAGGCAGACGCTACCGGTCTCTGTGCACTAGAACATCAAGCATAAAAACTGTTTTTTTCCCCCATGCCATCTCCAGCTTAAACAGCTAACACATGAATCATTACCTGTGTTCTGTAATTCATTTCTGTAATTCATTCAACAGCTGTAAATAATGCCTCTTTCTCAAATATTATGTAAATACATATGAATATCTCTTTATACATATATTTCTATTTATACTGTATATTGAGTAAATAATGCACAAATCTGTACATAAATCTACTGTTCCAGATTCATACACATTATTATTATTATTTATTGTTAAGTCTTACTATTTAAATGTTTTTTTTTCTGTTCTCATGTCAGATGTGTATGTATGTACAGTATGTATGCATGTATCAGGAGCACCTTAAAAAACTACAAGAAATTCCTCGTGTGTTTGCACACACCTGGTGCATAAAGATAATTCTGAAATCATGCATTTTAAAGCCATATCAGTTTGAACTTCTGATATAGTGTTTTCTGAGCGGCTGTCACATGGCATGTGACCACTAAACTAAGTTCTCTTTCATGTCTTATTGCACTTAAACTGTCAAATACACAGGTTTATGTTAAAAAAACACATAAGTTAGAAAAACACAGTCGGTTATGTCTGTGGAGGTAAACAGCTGGGAAAGAAATTGCATGTTTCTATTAGATCTGTGTATTAATCGACAGAAGCGTAATATACAGTACCTATATCGTTGTTAATATGAGCCAAACAATAAAATAGAAACAGAAAATCACTCACTGCTCTGGACCGAATAACTTCTGTAGCTTTAATAAGACATTTCTTACTTGAATGCTGCTTTTAAATGCTCTAGCGTGAAGATAAACATGGCGGATTGTGTGCGCTCACTCAGGGCAGGGTCTCTGCTAATAGACCAATTTGTAGTAGACGTCACAGTTACATCACTTGCAGCTGCGCGCGCATTGTGGTAGCAGAAAAACACTGACAACAAAAGGGAAACAATTATCCATGGAATAAGATAAAAAAAATCATACATTTGATTTAAACAAGGGTCTACATCAGGGGTCCCCAAACTTTTTTCTGCAAGGGCCACATAATTTTCCCTTTCTTTAATGGGGGGCCAGGTCAGTTTGTAACAGAAAAATACATGGGCCGGAGTGACTACTAGTATTATTGTGGAGATTTTATTATGATTTTAAATGTATTTATTATGCCTCCTAATGCTAGAATAGTTTATTTTGTTATGCACCGTACAGACAAATGATTACTTTTCAAGAGACATATAGACATCTTCATTGCATGCCTTTTGATGTTTGGGTATGTCTCGATAGGGAGGGCAGCATAGAATTCAAGGAGACCGTTGGGCTTAAATGCATCTTTCAGAACATCACAGTTCTGTAACTCAGCCAACTCAAACTGATAAGAAGGCAGGGCTTCATCAATGTCGGCAGCAAAGAAAAGGCGGATTTCTTTAGAGTGGACATGTAGCTCACGGAATCGCACGTCAAACTCTGCCTTCAGCATTTCCAGAGCTTCCACTGACTTTTCAGCTGGGAATGGAGCCACTGGTTTCTCAGAAAATATGTCTCTGGCATTGTTCAGAGGGCCAGTCCAAATGTGGGGGTGGGCCACATTTGGCCCGCGGGCCGTAGTTTGGGGACCCCTGGTCTACATAATATTCGCACATGCAGTTCATAGGGGACATATTTTATTATCCCTACAGTTACAGCATTAAATAGCCTAGAATTTAAACCTATAACATTTACATAACATTTACCTATTTTATCTCACAATTCTGACTTTTTTTCACTCACAAATGCAAGTGTATATCTCCTAGTTCGGAGTTTGTCCATTCTGAGGGGAAAAAAAGCCAGAAGTGTGGATTTATAAACACATGATTCTGAGCCGAGGAGAAAAGACAGAGAATGGCGAGTTGATTTTTTATTTTAAAGGGGTCATATGATGCGATTTCAAGTTTTCCTTTCTCTTTGGAGTGTTACAAGCTGTTCGTAAATAGATAAGATCCATAAAGTTGCAAAGACTAAAGTCTCAAACCCAAAGAGATATTCTTTATCAAAGTAAAGACTCGTCCACGCCCTTCTAAAACGCCTCATTTAAACACGCCCCCACATGTCTACGTCACTGTGTGGGAAGATGTGCATAACGCCGCCCAAATGTTCACACAAAGAAAGAAGGCGTAACTTTTGTTATTGTTGCTTCCACCGCCACCATGTTGTGAAGACGCTGTGTGTTTTGTTGCAAAAGTGAAACTACTTTGGTTGGTCTTCCAAAAGAGGACACGACTAGAAATCAGTGGTTAAGTTGTATTTACAACTCTGTTCCAGAACACTTCAACCCAAATATTCAGATGTGTGCAGCACATTTTATGGAGGACTGTTTCCTGATCCTGGTAGAGTAGACTACAATGCCGGCTGTTCTGACTCACAGCCTGTAAGTACGTTTTCATATTTAAAGAATTTGCCACTGACGATTCAAACGCTGGATGCAACAAATGTTTATAATGGGTTTTAATGTTTTTGTCCCATCGCTCCGGGACACAGCATCACAGTATGGTGAGGGGCGTAACATTTCCCTCACACGCTTGAGGTATTCGGCCAATCACAACGCACTGGATAGCTGGCCAATCAGAGCACACCTCACTTTTCAGAACGATGAGCTTTGTAAAAATCAACGCTTTTCAGAAAGGCGGGGCATAGAGGAGAAACAGTAATGTACAGTATGTGGAAAATAATGTGTTTTTTGAACCTTAAACCACATAAACACATTTCATTACACCAAATACACAAAATATTGTTCTTTTTAGTAACATCATATGACCCCTTTAAAGCATAATTGTGAGATATAATCTTGGAATTGCGAGAGAAAAAAAAAATCAGAATTTTTAAATATAAGCTCAAAATTACCTTTTTTTATTATTTTATTCCATGGCTTCCAGACTGCTACTTAACCTGCTGACCAGCCAATTCCTGCACTTATTCATCACTATTAGTGACAAGTGAGTGTGGATTCTAAGGCAGCATTTACTGAATCCTGTTGTTGTCCCAGAATGCATTGCAACTTTCTCAGTGACAATAAATCTGTCCATATAGATGTTATTTATCCACTAAAAAAACACTGTTTTATTCTTATTTTTTTTCTATTTGGGCCCTTCTTTTTCAGTCATCTTCTAAAGTTGGAACATTAGTTTAGACAGGAAATATCTCTGTTAACCTGGAGTGCATATTTTCGGTCTTACAACAACTCTGGCACTCAGTAACCGGCCAGATGAAAATATAGGCCAGAAGGGTACTCTACACAAGTAAGCAGTCATGCAGAGTGTTTGTGTTCACATATTTTCATAGTGTTTGTTTCAGACTTGTCTGTCATTGAGGAAAATGTTTTAATGAGTAAAAGGTCACAGGGTGGACTGCGGCAGTGTGCCCTCAATAGGAAGAGATCATTGGCTTCCTGTTGCCAGTTATTGAGTTCCAGCCCTCAGTGTTAAAGTTGTGGCTGCCTGCCGCGTGTTTGAGAGAAAGAAAAACTAAAGGGAGAATTATAACGAAGAGGTGAAAGTAGCAATCTCCAATAATGATTTTGCTCTTTCGAATAATCTTGAAAGTACGTAAAGGTCTCATGGTAAAAACTTTTCTGAAAGAAAGAATGAGTAATCTAATAACTTTAAATAGTGTAATTAAAATGATTTGGTATTTTCATTGCAGACTATAGTGCAATTTTAGATCTCACATTTTCCAAATACTTTTTAATATGTCATTCATTTGCAGAGAGCTCATACACCTGACAGTACAGTAAACCTTCTACAGTATTTCTGTAGAAATACTGTCGGGAACCCAGGTTCAGATCTCTTTTAGCTGGCGGGTTTGTCGTGGCAGTCTCTGAAAGGGTCACACAGGAAATGTGTTTGCCATGATTCATGACCTCAGCGTGACACCCAGATGAGACGACCAGATGTTTTCCACTCATCATCTTCTCTTTTCTTTTCTTTTTAACACAGTGCAGGATAGTGCTGTATTCTCTATTTGTTTCAACAAACTATGACATACTGTTATAAAACTGATGGAAATATATGTTTTTTAAAAGTGAAACAAAACTAAAAGAAAATAAAAATCACACATGGTACGAGAAAAATTATAAGATGTAATGCAGTAGCCAAAAACATCCATCGAAAACTATAGTTTCATGGGTAAATTCTAAATTCAAAATATTAAATTTTTAACTGTATTTGATATCAGTGTGACACTTTGCATATGTACAAGCATATGTAGCATATTTTTGAATGGTACAAAGGTTATACAATAAGTCCTGAAGCACTTGTTGCAGATTTACCCTAGCTCTCAAAATAAACATTAAAAAGCTGAAGAAATACAGTCAAAACTACAATATTTGTAAAAAATGAGAAACTGGAATTACATTTATTTTGTGTATACTATAAAAAAATCCTGTTAAATTTACAGTAATTTTTAGTTTTTTTAATTTCCCGGCTATCACGATTTTAATGAATACATTTTTTTTATCATCATAACGAAGAAAAACATCAGACAACAATCTTGTACAAAATGTTCCAAATAATTTATTTAAAATGGTATGTTTTTTACGATTATTATGGTTATTATGATTCATATTATTATTATAGAGATCATGTCAGAAATTATTACATTGAATACAGTCGAGGAGGTCAATACCTTGAGGGTCAGGCCAAAATCTCCAGTTTGTACTTTGTACTTTAAAAGAACAACAAAGTGTACTGTATCTGTGGAAAGTGACTGGTTGTTCCACTCAAAGGAGTTGAATCACTCTCACACACATGTGCTCACTCTTCCGGAAGCCATTATCCATATGTCCATATGTGTCTGTGTTTATGTGTGTGTTTTATGAGTGGTTTGTGTAGGTTGCAGGGGTTTGCTGCAGCATATTTATATTCTGTTTTGTGGAACATTTTCCAGACGTTATGGTTGGCACGAGGCAACCCAACCCCCCATCTGTCTGCGGCTCTGGAATTTTATCATGAAAACTGCATGTACAGGTGGAGATGTGATATTTAAAAAAAAAAAAAAGTGACGTGACATGTGGCCAAGTATGATGACCCATACTCGGAATGTAAAGACAGTCTGAGAAGAGACAGGAATGAGAGAGGAACAGGATTGGGACAGGATCTCAAGCCAACACATACAAGCCTATACACAGCTTGGATAGAGACGAGTAGAGGAAGGGCCAGAGGGTGGAATAAAAAAAGTGCATCTATAAAAGTGCAAGTGTAACCCCTCCGTTCCTAACCGCCCCGCACGGAGCGGGACTCTAACCCAGGTCAACGGCATGGGAGGTGGGTGCTAACAAGGACGCTAAAGACCGCAGCCTTTAAAGTGTCAGTCGCTAATGCACCTCTTGAGATCAAAGGAGTGAAGTTTACCTGCACAGCTCTTACCAGCTGGCCTCCATTACACTCACCCCCCTAAATCCTCACTCCAATCCGGGTCACGGCACCAATGTAACCCTCAGGTCCTAACCGCCCCACTCCGATTGGGACTCGCAACCAGGTCGCCAGCAAGGTAGGTGGGCATGCTAACAAGGATGCTGAAGACCTCTTGAGATCAGGGTAGTGAGGTTTCTTAGCAGCTGGCCTCCGTTACACAAGATAGAATACAATAGAATCCGACTTTCATGGCACATGTGTCAAAGATGTCCGTCTAACTCAGTGGCCTCTTATCCAAGTCATAATTTTGGCTTGGATAAGAGGGTCTTGGAATATTGGACAAAGGTGTCAAAAAGGTTGAGAACCACTGGTCTAGCACATTTACATAGAAAAGCAATTAAACAGCAGTGCAGTGGAACACAAAAAACATGTCTGGTGGGAATCAGCCCTGACACTGGATCTTAACCAGGTGTAACGCAATAAACAACAATTCTTAAAATAGGCTTTTATCCTACTCCTACTACTAGGTGTGACCCTGATGAGTGACAGGACATTTAGTCAGTCGTTTGGATTTTATTCCTGTGGTGTCATGCTGGGCAGTCCAGTCCTCAGTCCAAAATCCCATTCCAAACATCAAATATGTTCTGATTGGCTGTGATTGTCACACAACACTTTCACTTTCAGTGTGGACAGAAATATTACTTACTTCATAGCTGTAAACCTGGCTGGTCAGGGATGCCAGATCACTTGTCATATTGTTAGTTGGCCATAGTTTTGAACTCCAAAGCTCATTTTTGAAATGTCATGACTGTCAGGAGAATGCAGCTTTAAACAAACTCCACTATTAGTTCAAGATGCAAATACAGACCCTAGTTAGTTAGGGTCAAAGTATTTTCACATGAAGCTGTCTCAAGAAATAAGAGTTTTCCTTCAGTATAGAGGTAAAATTGTGTCATAAATGGAATTTCTTACCTGCCTTCCACCGAGAACTACACTTTTACTAGGAATTACTATGAGAGCAAAGCCAGGTTTCTCAGCCCACTGTTTCTGTGGTGTTCCTCTATTCTTGCTTTGTTCAGACAGCAGCTGCTCTAAGTCTTCCTCAACCTTAATTTGCACACTTGCTCTTTTCTCCTTCTTTTGGTGTTTTTGATCTGTGTTTTTAATCACTGGCTTTCAGTCCGGGCAGCTGGAAAAGTTTAAGCAGGACTCGGCTCTTAAATAAACAACACCTTTGGGGATACAGCCCTTGATTCCTGTAAAACGTCTGGCCCTTTCACAATGGCCAACTTTCCTTTGTAGAAACAAGAAAGATCAAAACTGTCTCTGTCTCCACCCCTTAGCCTTCCATCACTCCATCTGTCTGGATTTTCCTCCACCATTTTACCCAATAGTTTCTATGTCTTCCAGTGCCACGTTTTTACACTCAGTGTTCAATGTTCACATCCCATTAAAAGTTATAAAAGTTATATGTCTGGGGTTAAAGGAGGAGAGGTTCAGATACATTGAGACATTTGACATTTTAAGGTAAGAATGAGGTGTTTTGAAGAGGTTTGGGAGCTGAAGAAGAGCAATAATTCATGGTTAGCCACAGCGATCACAGCTGTTAAAACAACTTTTTTGTAAATTGTGTAACATAGGCACATGCCTCCCTGACTCAGCTATTTTAAATAGAAAGAGCGTTATTGTAGAAGTGAAAAAGAGAAATGTGTATGTGAGACCACAGTATTATTATTAGCACTATTTTAAAACAGGCAGAGTCATCAGACCACAAAACTGATTGGGTTTGTACGTGAACACTTGCCTTACTCTGAACCAGTCAGGCACCAGTGTTTTTATCATCACATATAGCATACTTTTGATTTACTTTCTTAATAAATCTAATCTTATTGTGCAAGATTTAGTTGAGGGTTGAGTCCGAGGTAAGACCGGATTCACATGCTCTCAATGCCATGACAAGACCAATAAAATATGGTCTTGGAGTCAAGACTCAAAGACCAAGACCATAGTTTCATTCTTGTCTGTGGACTCAGTCAGATATTTTGCCCACAATAAGCAATCTGGAATAGGACACATGAACACACAAAACACATAATTTCTCTGTTTCACCTCCATTTCCCTCCATTCCCCATTCTTTACAGATGTAGAGCAGATGGCGATAGACTGGCTCACAGGAAACTTCTACTTTGTTGATGATGTGGATGATCGAATCTTTGTATGTGATAAAGATGGAACCACATGTGTGACCCTGCTGGATCAAGAACTCTACAACCCCAAAGGCATCACTCTGGACCCAACTATGGGGTATAAACATGCTCAAGCTCACACTTCCTCCATGTACACATCTAGCTAGCTGAATATTTAGCAGTTGCCTTCAAAAACAGTCTTCGCTAGATGGTCAAATGAGGTATACTTAAAGTTTACTCGGGGATAACAGTTACTTGTACCTTTCTTAACATTACCTTCAACAGAAAGGTTTTCTTCACCGACTATGGGCAGATCCCAAAGGTGGAACGCTGTGACATGGATGGACAGAACCGAACGAAGTTGGTGGACAGTAAAATTGTCTTCCCGCATGGCATCACCCTGGACTTGGTCAACAGATTGGTCTTCTGGGCCGATGCTTATCTGGACTACATTGAAGTAGTGGACTATGAGGGCAAAAACAGACACACCATCATTCAAGGCCTGTTGGTAAGGAGCAAATACCAAGATCATTTTAAGATGTCCATAAATGTCCTGCACATGTCCTTAAAAAGTGACCTTTACAGTTACAAAGTCTTACACATTGTTCTGCAAGAATGTGTGTTGCCCAAGAACTAATTTCTCCATTGTTTTGAATCATTTAAATGTCAATGAGTTGCTAAATATGACATAACAATGATCAACTTCCCTCTATTACTGCTCTACAAACAATATTATTTTGTAGATAGCATGAACCTGATTTTATTCTTCTCAAAAGGTCTTTAAATCAACAGATAAAGATCCCATACATTTATCCAAAATATTTATCTCTCTGTCAATGATCAATCTATTCTATTTATTCACCAATCACCTCTTTATCTACCCATCTATTTAAGGTTTATTTATAAAGCACATTTAAAAACAACAGATGCTGAACAGTAGAGAAAAATGCAATGCAATATATCCAAACATCCACCACTCATCCATCCAAGCATCTGTCCACCCATTCATCCTAATGTCCTTCAGTCCAAATGTCAATCTATTCATCCATGTGTCCAACTGTGCATCCATCCATCCAAACATCCACTTTTTAATTCATCTGTACATTCATCCATCCATTTATTCATCCAGAAATTTGGCCATCATCCATTCATCCATCCTATTGTCCATCAGTTAAAAAGTCCATCCATTCATCCACCTTAAAATCAATATCTTCAGTATCTGGATCTGTCCATCCATCCGTCCATCAATTCATCAATCCATCATAGCTTGTGTGGCTAGCTATATATACTCTGATAAATGCTTTAGTAGATAAAAGAGACAGTGGTGTTTTATTTTTGCTACTGACTCATTTTATTAAAGGTGTTTCTGTCAATGCATTAGCTTGGTCCTTCCTCTCTGCTTGAGATATTACTATCATTTAGCTGCTCATTGGCTAATTGGTGTGTTTATGTGCGTGTCTTGCTTACTCAAGCCAGCAGAGCAAACACAACTTCCCAAATAATAGAACTAATTGAATATTTATTATTATAATTTTTTTTCTCAGATCGAGC
This sequence comes from Sinocyclocheilus grahami, assembly GCF_001515645.1. NCBI lineage: Eukaryota > Metazoa > Chordata > Actinopteri > Cypriniformes > Cyprinidae > Sinocyclocheilus > Sinocyclocheilus grahami. Next base: position 436,278 of record NW_015505575.1, read on the forward strand.
ATCTTTATGGTCTCACAGTGTTTGAGAACTATCTATATGCCACAAACTCAGACAATGCCAACATGCAGCCTAAGACCAGCGTGATCCGCGTCAATCGATTCAACAGCTCAGATTATCAGGTGGTCACCCGTGTCGACAAGGGAGGAGCTCTACATGTTTACCACCAGAGACGCCAACCCCCTGGTATTAATCTGAAATTCTTCCCTTACGAACATTAACCATGGTTTTACTGTAGTAACCATGTTTTTTTGGCTTATTGATTACCATTTGTATAATCACAGTTTTACTATAAATACCATATTTAAACTATGGTTTGTGTAGCAAAATCATGGTTAATTTGTGGTTACCATGTTTTAACTATAGTAACCATGTTTTGTTTGGTTTTATTTGCACAGCTCCAGCTCAGTCTAACTCTCCTGTTATTCTTCTTCAGTGCGGAGTCATGCCTGTGAGCCGGATCAGTTTGGGAAAGCCGGAGGTTGTTCAGACATCTGTCTGTTGGGCAACAGCCACAAGAGCCGGACGTGTCGCTGTCGGTCTGGCTTCAGCCTGGGCAATGATGGCAAATCATGCAAGAGTGAGTGACATTACAGTAGATTCTACTCTATTTGTTGATTCACCAAACAAGTTTTGCCTGATTTAGAAGTTTACTCAAACGAGAGTTAAATTGCAGAGTTCAATGTTTATTCATTAGTTTTGTAACTTTTTGCTGTAGATAGGTGACTATGGCATTATTGTAGCTTTTTTATTATTTAACTCAGGGTTTACTTACGAAAAGTATTACCATGGTTTGCTATGGTATTACCATGTTTTTTGGACATGTGCAATGGTGAAACATGGTATTCTTCATGATATTTTAATGTTGTTACATTAGAATTATACATAATTGTAATTTTGGTTCTCAAATCTGATTGGACATGAAGTGTGTTCCAGACTGTCAGTCTGTGTAATAGTGGTCTTCCTCAGAGTCCACTTTGACTGTTGAGCATAAGGGCCAGATTAACTAAACAGAGCAAATTAGCACGAGAGCGCAAATCTACAAAGAGCAGTGCAAATTAGTGTAGTCGCAGATAAGCAGAGCCGATGATAATCAGGTAATCTACTACCAACACAGGCACAAAATGGGTTAAGATATGTTTTTTTGGGGTTTTAAATAATGGCACAGATATCAGTAAACTGACTACCACAAACCTTATCAAATCACCCTGCATGATTAATTTAAATACTTTCCTCCCATAAATGTTGCGCCTGAAAGGGAAACTCCTACAAATGCATATGCAGTAAGGTCGGGTAAAACAAATATAACTGTCCACACCTTCTCAGTGGTAATGCTTCACTGTCTGTCTCTTGTAAATCCTGACAGTAGTTTTTAACAGTAAAAGAGGGTTTACGCTGGTGCAAACTGTTAGTAAATCTGCCCCTAAGTCTGCTGCCGAGCTCACCTCAGTAAAACGTTTGGGCTCAGCAAACTGGGGTATTTGTGAGCAGTTTTCTGAAACCTAAAATGACATTTGAGACACTCTACGATATTGGCAATATTGTGTCTAAAATATTAGTTATTCAAGTTACTGAGTATTAACTTATTGTTATATTATTTGAACTCTTGACACTGTGACACATCAGTCATGTTTTTTCCAAGCTTATTGATTGTGATTATCTTATTATTATCTTACTCAGCCTGCATATATTTGGGGACAACAGCATTCTCTTATTGATATTAGCACTCTGATTGGATTTGCTTAAATATATGAGGATCATGTGTTTCAAAGGTTTTAATTAAGCAATAAGGAATGAGATGTCATGTTTTATTGTGAAAAGGTATGGCTCAGTGCATACAGAATTGCGAATATCCATTTTCTAATTGGGCCACATATTTTGTACATTATAAATCTGGATTATCCTAATTCATGATTGGCTCAGCCTTATTAAGCATTAGTAATTGTAGGCTCTTGCACATTTTTTCCCCTTATAGTTCCTCAGTGAGTCAAGACTGGGGGTTTGACCCACACTTTAACTCAATCAATTTACAAAAATTAAGGTATTTTCCATTGAACCCCAATATTGATTTCAAGTTGTTTGCTTTGAATATCCAATGAACCATTGGTAATATTGATTTGACTTTTCAGTGACCTCTGAGCACATGACCTTGGAAAATAGAAGAGGCAATTGGAATTGATTGTGAGGAACATTAATACCATCATCATAGACTCACTGTTCACTATATACATGTTTCCAATAAATTTCAGATTTTCTGGAAAATGGCCTAAAACCATACAAAACCACATTTTACCAACATGAATACAAAGAGGACATTTCTACAGCCCAGCACATCTTTCAAAATAAATCTAATATTTTAAACCACCTTTTCTTTGCGACTGACAAGTATGACCCTAAACTAACACATTTGAGTAATTCTGTATCATATTTGAGAAGAAACATGCACTGAGTGAAACATACATTTTTTTCAACACAATTCTTGGTATATATCAAATTCCCAGAGCCTGAGCATGAGTTATTCCTGGTGTACGGGAAGGGTCGTCCAGGTGTTATCCGTGGTATGGACATCAACCCTAAAGTTCAGGATGAATATATGATCCCCATCGAGAACCTGATGAACCCTCGAGCTCTGGACTTCCATGCACAGAGTAACTTCATCTACTTCGCCGATGCCACCAGTTATCTGATTGGCCGACAGAAGATTGATGGCACGGAAAGAGACATCATCCTTAAAGAAGGTGCTGAAATGTTATTTTTTTATTTCCAATTCATCTCATTACTGGTGTTATTAGTGTTGTTATGGTATATTGTCTTATTCTGTATGGATTTCCAGGTATTCACACTGTCGAAGGAATCGCTGTTGACTGGATGGCCAATAATCTTTACTGGACAGATGATGGTCCCAAGAAGACCATCAGTGTTGCTCGGCTCGAGAAAGCTTCTCAGACCAGGAAGACTCTCATTGAGGGCAAGATGACCCACCCTCGAGCTATTGTCGTGGACCCTCGGCACGGGTGAGATCCTTGTCTCGAATAAAATTATGTTTTATTTACAAAGTTCGGGAGGAGCATGTTCAGATAATCAACGTAACACATTGATAAATATATACACAGCCAACTTACCACTGTCCCACAACAGTTTTCCGGCATCCCTCCTCCACCCCAGCTTCTCACTCCTAACTATTCCTATCCCAGCTTGGGGATATGGGGGGATTCTCTGGGTTCGGGCTAAATTCTGAGCTCGGAGCCCTCCCCCCGGACAGCATGCCAAATATGCATACTGTTCGCTCAATCTGATTATATGTTAGTGCAAACTCGTGAAATAAGGTTAAGTTGTACAGCAGTTGTTGGGTTATTTGTAAAATCATAAAATTGAATTGCCCAAAATCTAAAATTTCAGTACGTATAACCAAAAGAGGCTTATTGCTTTAAAGCAATAAGCTTTAAAAGACACTAATGCAAAATAGACAATTCAATTTATAAACAAGGATCATCAGTCAGAACTATGCATTTAGAATTTTTTCATCCTCTTTCAGCTGGATGTACTGGACTGACTGGGAGGAGGACCCAAAAGAGAGCAAGCGAGGGAAGATTGAGAAGGCCTGGATGGACGGAACCAACCGGAACGTTCTGTTGACGTCTAAGACGGTTCTGTGGCCCAACGGCTTGAGTCTGGACATTCCTCAGGGCATCCTATACTGGGTGGATGCTTATTACGACCGAATCGAGATGGTCTATCTCAACACCACTGCACGCAAGGTGCTCTCACACTGCTGATCTAATAGATGATGTTTATATGAGAACACGTGTTTGCGTTTAAGAATGGAAAACATGAAATAACAGCTGAAAACACTAGATCAGTCCATTTACTTGCCAACTGTTGAACATGTAATGTCATATTTTTTCCTCTTAGACGGTTTATGATGGACAGGAACTAAACCACGCCTTTGGCCTGTGCCACTACAAACACTTCCTCTTCTGGAACGAGTACCGCAGCGGCAGCATCTATAAATTGGACCAGAACACCAAAACGGTCACTTTGCTACGCAACGAACGGCCACCCATCTTTGAGATCCGCATGTACGATGCCCAACAGCAGCTGGGTAATTATAATATTGTTTTTGCCCTGTTTTTTGTAGATTGGCAGTGCAAGACCAAATTTCCTAGTAGGAATTCAGGCAGTTTGGCTGTTAAATGTTCATCAGATGTTATCCCTACATGTGTTCATCACAGGAAGCAATGCGTGTAGAGCCAATAACGGCGGCTGTAGTAGTCTGTGTTTGGCCACTCCCATTGGCAGGTCATGTGCCTGCGCTGAGGACCAATTACTGGACTCCGCAGACAACACCAGCTGTAAAGGTAATGCATACTACCAAAATATCCCACCACTCACTGGTGCATCCAGGTCGCACTCAAAATGGCCATTTAATACATGGTCTACAACACCGTTGCCCTCATGTTTTGCCGCAGCACAGCAACTGCAAGTAAATTTTATGTTTGCAGGAATGCAATTTGAAGGTTGTACATTTTTGGCGACATTATGAAAGTGGATAGCATTCACAATGATGGACTTGGGTCACACTCTGAGTTGTTTTTGTGACTAAACGTGTCATAATTTTACATCCATTTTCATGCTACAACACAAAAACTGAGATTTATCACCCGGACGACCGTCTCAGTCTGGGCAGAAAGCCAAAACATAAATGCATTTTTTAATTTGTCCAGATGAATGTGTCTTTTTCTTCTACTTGTTCTTCTCTGTATAATGACAGGTAGCAATCAGTGGTTCAATACTGCCACCTCATATGTTGGAGTGTCAACCAGATAACCAGTGGTGATAGATTAATTACCATAGTATTATCTGTGTAGTATTACCATGATATCAATGTTTCCTTGTTTAACAAACACAGTTATTGTTAAAACCTGTATATTGCGACTCTTCTAATTTGGAGATCAAAGGTGATTAACTATGGTGGTTTGGATATAACTTCATACCCTGAATGCTTAAAAATTCAAAGATCTGTCCACGAGAGGATGAACTACTGCTGAGGAAATCACATGGTAAAACCCTCCATTCAGAGGGACTCAGATGAGAGATGTGAGGAATACAGCAGGATAAGCGTTCATTCAGTCCTGACAGAGAACAAAGCAAGAAACGCTTGCTGAGCAGAAGCAGATCTGTTTGTGCCAGCTGCTCGGTCATACTGGTAGATAATGCATCATTTCTAGGGCTTATCTTGTGACTGACTGTTGATACAATCAGCTGAATTGAACATCAAGCGGTTTGGTTTTTGTGTCTGAATATTGGAAACAGAAACTCTTCAGATGTTTCTTTGCACAGAGGTTGGCCTTCAGTAAACTTATTTACATTTCGTGTGTGTGTGTGTGTTTCTCTACAGCAAACCCGTCTTACATTCCCCCTCCGCAGTGTCAGCCGGGAGAGTTTGCCTGTAAGAATAACCGCTGTATTCAAGACCGCTGGAAATGCGATGGAGATAATGACTGTCTGGACAACAGCGACGAGACTGCTGAACTGTGCCGTAAGAACACACTCACATCATGCGTTTAACTTAAAACTCCCTCCTTGTTTTGAGCTACCACACACATGCAGTGGTTGTTGTTTGTCCATCTGTAGATCAGCACACGTGCCCTGCAGACCGCTTCAAGTGTCAAAATAACCGCTGTATCCCCATGCGCTGGCTTTGTGATGGAGACAACGACTGCGGCAATAATGAAGATGAATCTAACACCACATGCTCAGGTACACACAAACACTCATATATTCATGTTTCATCCAAAAAACAGTGAGGAATCGTTTCCCAAGTCAATTCCAAAACCAGGAATCCATATCTAGTCATACTACCTGATGAGAAATGTCTTTTTACAGTGTATCCTAAACAGACAAGTCTTTTGTCAGTTCACACTGCAGTCAAAAAACAGAACATTTTCTGTGAAATATACAAGAAAGTGGAGTTGGACCAATGAAGTTTCACTATGGTAGTGATTGGTGTGCATTTTAAACTATCACACAAACACACTCAAACACGCACACACACACACACACACACACACACACACACACAAAAACAAAGAAAGATCCAACTAACTTTGCATTAGTCCATCTCAGACATGAAGTTGAAATTGATTCTTTGGCTGTTTTGACTCATGATGTTCTGTCATGATCTTCTCCTAAACTCTGAGTCAGCTGAAATGTGCTCTAGACAGCCATGTATAAATATAGAGTTTATCACACATGGTATATCTGATGCAGTTCTGGGCTCTTCGGCAAACTGATGTGTTATATTTGACTTCATGGCTGAATTGTATGGTTTGCACTCTTTAATTTAGACTGTATCTATTTTAAGGATATGACTGACTATGATGTTGCATTTCCAAGTAATTCTAGACTGCAATGTAGCCATTGCATAAAAATATAAATTCATATAAAACGTAGGAATTAACTGGGAAGCCAAGTCTGGAAATTATATAATATTTGGAATTTATAATTATATTTGGACATTTTCACTTAGGGGTGTACTCACTTTTGTGGCCAGCGGTTTAGACATTAATGGCTGTGTGTTGAGTTATTTTGAGGGGACAGCAAATTTACACTGTTATACAAGCTGTACACTCACTACTTTACATTGTAGCAAAGTGTCATTTTTCAGTGTTGTCACATGAAAAGATATAATACAATATTTACAAAAATGTGAGGGGTGTACTCACTTCTGTGAGATGCTGTATATATATATATATATACAGTGGGTACGGAAAGTATTCAGACCCCCTTAAATTTTTCACTCTTTGTTATATTGCAGCCATTTGCTAAAATCATTTAAGTTCATTTTTTTTCCTCATTAATGTACACACAGCACCCCATATTGACAGAAAAACACAGAATTGTTGACATTTTTGCAGATTTATTAAAAAAGAAAAACTGAAATATCACATGGTCCTAAATATTCAGACCCTTTGCTCAGTATTTAGTAGAAGCACCCTTTTGATCAAATACAGCCATGAGTCTTTTTGGGAAAGACGCAACAAGTTTTTCACACCTGGATTTGGGAATCCTCTGCCATTCCTCCTTGCAGAGCCTCTCCAGTTCTGTCAGGTTGGATGGTAAACGTTGGTGGACAGCCATTTTTAGGTCTCTCCAGAGATGCTCAATTGGGTTTAAGTCAGGGCTCTGGCTGGGCCATTCAAGAACAGTCTATATATATATATATATATATATATATACTGTATATTGTAAACTTAAGAATTGTCCGAATTCTTTTAACATGTTAATGGATATGACACTGTTAATGTATTTGGTCTTGGTAGTACTAGATCTGCTAGATTTTTGATTGCCTTAATCCAGTTAAAGTCATAATCGAAGTAAACACTAATCGAATTAAGACATGTGGAGTACTCCTACTTTAGTCGCATTACTGACGGACACAGGCATAAAAAAATATACATTTTATATTTTAAAAAGTTTTATACATGTAATTTTTTATATATTATATAGCATATTTCAAAAACTTTTTAACATATAGTGTATGTTTATTTGCAACAGTTATGCTAACAACAAAAAAAAGACATTTATGACATTAAAACAGCGACATCTGCCGACGGACACCATACTGCGTTGTCACGGGAATATCCCAGCTGAAGATAATGAGGAAATTACATTGCTCCCTTTGCCAAGTGCATTCCAAATGAATACATAATAGCACGCACGTGCCCTGCTCACTCCAAAGTCCCCACTCCAAGGGAATAGGAAAGTCATAATCGAAGTAAACACTAATCGAATTAAGACATGTGGAGTACTCCTACTTTAGTCGCATTACTGAAGTGCAGAATAGACATGTACACACCGTAGTGTAGAACTTTTTTCCACATTTTGCGACAGGATACACACATGGCAGTGCTCAACTATTTGACGGCAAACAAAAGAATGGCTTCAACAACGCCATTGTCTGTTTGCACGTATAGCATGACAAATAATTAACTGCACTTGAAGCTTTCAGTAAATTAAAAATTAAACACTCAAAAATGTATATCGCATCATAATGAAGACAAACTATATGTTTATATGTGAAATTCTGGAGGGGACGTTGGATGGTGTCACGTGGGGACGTAATGACGTGTGCCATTAATCGATCTATGTACTATAACATGTAAAACGGGAACATGAAAGGAATATTTTAAAAGCAACTCATGTAAACACCTTAATCGTAATATTGTCTTATTCAGAATAAGGTAAATAATTAGATTACTGATGTCCATGTAAACATAATCAGTGAGTCTGTCTAAGATTACTTGAAGCAATGGAGAAATAAATAAATAAATTGAGACCATTTCCACCATACTGAAAATGTCAAGATCCTCCTGTAAATACATCAACAAATACACAGGAACAGGCAGCAAGATTCCCTTCCAAGAATTCCAACCTAGTGGACACTATAGAAATGAATAAATCCTTATTATCGCACAATACAATTCACTTCACTTATAAAACTGCATTTTTTTTTCTCTAAAATTTTAAGTGCTCTACAAAATGAATATGCTATGGCAAATACAGGTGCATCTCAATAAATTTGAATGTCGTGGAAAAGTTCATTTATTTCAGTAATTCAACACAAATTGTGAAACTCGTGTATTAAATCAATTCAATGCACAAAGACTGAAGTAGTTTAAGTCTTTGGTTCTTTTAATTGTGATGATTTTGGCTCACATTTAACAAAAACCCACCAATTCACTATCTCAACAAATAAGAATATGGTGACATGCCAATCAGCTAATCAACTCAAAACACCTGCAAAGGTTTCCTGAGCCTTCAAAATGGTCTCTCAGTTTGGTTCACTAGGCTACACAATCATGGGGAAGACGGCTGATCTGACAGTTGTCCAGAAGACAATCATTGACACCCTTCACAAGGAGGGTAAGCCACAAACATTCATTGCCAAAGAAGCTGGCTGTTCACAGAGTGCTGTATCCAAGCATGTTAACACAAAGTTGAGTGGAAGGAAAAAGTGTGGAAGAAAAAGATGCACAACCAACCGAGAGAACCGCAGCCTTATGAGAATTGTCAAGCAAAATCGATTCAAGAATTTGAGTGAACTTCAAGAGGAATGGACTGAGGCTGGGGTCAAGGCATCAAGAGCCACCACACACAAACGTGTCAAGGAATCTGGCTGCAGTTGTCGTATTCCTCTTGTTAAGACACTCCTGAACCACAGACAACGTCAGAGGCATCTTACCTGGGCTAAGGAGAAGAAGAACTGGACTGTGGTCC
>NW_015505575.1:445905-452527 GCF_001515645.1 Sinocyclocheilus grahami
CTACACAATCATGGGGAAGCCTGCTGATCTGACAGTTGTCCAGAAGACAATCACTGACACCCTTCACATGGAGGGTAAGCCACAAACATTCATTGCCAAAGAAGCTGGCTGTTCACAGAGTGCTGTATCCAAGCATGTTAACAGAAAGTTGAGTGGAAGGAAAAAGTGTGGAAGAAAAAGATGCACAACCAACCGAGAGAACCGCAGCCTTATGAGGATTGTCAAGCAAAATCGATTCAAGAATTTGAGTGAACTTCACAAGGAATGGACTGAGGCTGGGGTCAAGGCATCAAGAGCCACCACACACAGACGTGTCAAGGAATTTGGCTACAGTTGTCGAATTCCTCTTGTTAAGCCACTCCTGAACCACAGACAATGTCAGAGGCGTCTTACATGGGCTAAGGAGAAGAAGAACTGGACTGTTGCCCAGTGGTCCAAAATCCTCTTTTCAGATGAGAGCAAGTTTTGTATTTCATTTGGAAACCAAGGTCCAAGGTCATCACAATTAAAAGAACCAAAGACTTAAACTACTTCAGTCTGTGTGCACTGAATTTATTTAATACACGAGTTTCACAATTTGAATTGAATTACTGAAATAAAGGAACTTTTCCACGACATTCTAATTTATTGAGATGCACCTGTATATTGAAGATTAACTCTTTCCACAGAAACACAGTGGGGAATGGATTCTAATTCTAGGAAGAGAAGGACTATACATTTTTCATTTGTGTATCTGCTGCTTTAAAACTTAAAAAAATACTTTACTGGCATACAGATAATCTGGTGGCTATAACACATGTACATTCAGATTTGAATGCGATCAGCTTTGGTTTTTTGTTGCAGCTCGAACATGTCCTCCTAATCAGTACTCGTGTGCCAGTGGCCGCTGTATTCCCATCTCCTGGACATGTGACCTGGATGATGACTGCGGGGACCGCTCCGATGAGCCTGCGTCCTGCGGTAAATGATGTCCCTTTATGTTGGTGCCGGCTTATTAAAATGAATGATTTCGGCCATTAATATGCTTGTGATACTTTTAGAAAAACTAGTTCAGTGCCAGTTTTGTCAGTTCCAGCTTTGAAAGAATTGTTTGACATTTTATGAATTTAGTCCTTTTATTCATTTGCATTTGTAAATGTTAGACATTTAGGATTACAATTTATCTATTTAATGGCTCATTTTACAAGAAAGCAAATTTTTGGTCGATTACACTCAAAACATCCTATTATGACTTGTTTTATTTACTAGAACTATTATATTACTACTACTATTTCTTTGTGTACAACTAATACTGATGATGAAAATGATCAAAAAAGATGATATGACCCTTTTAAAAAGGCATATGCATAAAGTCAAAAAAATCATACTCATATTTACGTGCAACCGGCAAAAACTTGCACTTAAAATACTTTGTTGCATTTAATTATTTAATTATTATACTTATTTTTTATTATGCTTTTGGTTATATGGGATCAGGAGTTTTGGTTAATTATTTGATTTTATTGATTATTTATGATGATGTTTGTGTCGTCAGCATACCCAACCTGTTTCCCGCTCACTCAGTTCACCTGCAATAACGGACGCTGTATCAACATCAACTGGCGCTGTGATAACGGTGAGCTGCTGACATGTTTTCATCTCTTGTGTTTTTTGTGTCTGTTGCACCTTTTCAACAGATTTCCCTCATTTGTCTTTGTTGATCATTTCATGTGTCTTTTGTGTAACGTCATGTCCTCTTCTCTTGACCATTTGCCCCTCCCCCTCTGTCACATGGGCTGTGTGTTGCAGAAAAGGATTGTGGGGACAGCTCTGATGAGTTCAAATGTCCGAACCTGGCCGGTTAGTGCATAGATCAACATGCACCATAAATTTACTTGTGTTATAACATTATAATAAGGCCTGAACAGGATTTTCATACTCATGTAAGCCTGTGGACAGGTGTAAATTATGTGCAGCAATTCATTATTTCTAAAACATGTTTTACATTATGGAAAGATCCTGCTCCACAATGGTTAAACTAACACCTCTAGTAACATTCATAAGAAGTGATTAGCATTAAATATTAACCAGTGCTCATTCCCAGTGGTGCATGTGTGATCTATGCAGTTTCTGTGATGTTTATTATAAATGTTCTATTGTTGCAAATTGTTAACTGTGAAGTGTGTTTCTAAAGAGAAGTTGCCACATTTACTATGTCGTATTACTATATTGTGAAATATTCATATTTCAGCCTATATTTTACTTGTTTGTATATTTGTATTATAAATCTATTGTATTAAATCATAGCCTATAGCTCACATGGACATGTTCCATGTCGGCCAAGTTTATCTCAGAAAAATGTTTCCCAGCATGGCTGCTATACCTTTATATTAGTAAAGTATTAAAGGTTGCCTATAACTTAGTTTTTAGAGTTAGTTAAAAGTTTGGACACACCTTTTCTTTATCTTTGCTGTTGTAAAGTATATTTACTTTAAAAATGTATATTAAAGATAATTGAAACTGTGAAACAACACACATTTCAGTATGGGAATTATGCAGTGACCAAAAAAAGATTCCATCTAAAAAAAAATCGGTTTCACTTTATTTTGATGGTCCCTTTAACACATTCTGTTGACTTTAAGTAATGTTGCACCTACATGTCTACTAACTATCATTAGAGTATTAATAAAGTATTAGTAGACTGGTAGGGTTAGGGCCAGAATAAGTTGACATGTACTTGCAAAGTTACTTATAGTCAGTAGAATGTCTGTTGGGAGATCATGACAATAAAGAGTTAGCAGATATTAAGCAAACAGTCTACTAATACTCTGATGAGAGTTAGTAGACATGTAGGTGCAACATTACTTATTGTCAACAGAATGTTCAAAAGCGACCATCAAAATAAAGTGTTACCAAAAAATCTGTTAATTCTCTTAACTTTGTGAGGTGCATTCTGGGATGCTTTTAAACAATATTGGAGATACCATACGTCTGCAAAACTAATTTCAAGGAAACGCCTTTGTATCAACAAGTTTATTATGATCATGAGAAACATAACCTTAGTCAAGTGTGTTCAAACCTTTGACTGACGGTGCACTTTAAAACACGGCTTATTTTATACATTATATTTTGGAGGATGATAGCATATATTTGGCAATTTAACCTCTTCCAGACAATGACTGTGGTGACAACAGTGATGAAGCCGGCTGTAGTCATTCATGCTCCAGCGCTCAGTTTAAATGTAACAGCGGTCGCTGTATACCCGACTACTGGACCTGCGACGGAGACAACGACTGTGGTGACTACAGCGACGAGACCCACGCCAACTGCACTAACCAGGGTGAGTTCATGACACTAATGCTTTGTTCCACACCATGCCTAACTAGACAGCAAACTTGTACTGCCTTCTAAGAAACCTTGGATGTCTTAGCAGCACCTGCTTTTGGTTATATTGCCAGGAAGTGAAAGCTACACCAAACACCTAACACGCTGTTTAGAAAAGGTAATCTCCCATAAAGTAACTCCAGGCACAAAAGAAATATACAGAGAGAGACCAATGATGACTGTGAAAGAGCAGCAGATTTCATTCACTGAAGGGTCCATTAGTTAAAGCATTAGTTAACCAAAGCTCACCATAACTAACCTGAGCGCTGGTTAACACTGGCCTTTATAGGAGCATGGATTTAAAGTCATTACTTAAAAAGTACCACATGAAGGCACATCTTGAGTTTGACCTGAAGCATAATTGTGACTCAGTTGTCTAAAAAGGCATTTATGGGGAATTATTCTTATTGTTCTTATTAGTAGTAGTTGTTATTTTTATTTATTTATTTATTTGTCAAATAAAACAAAAAAACAAAACATGGTTACTATAGTTAAAACATGGTGACCACAAATTAACCATGATTTTGCTCCATTAACCATAGTTTACCCATGTATTTGTAGTAAAACTGTAGTTATATAAATGGTAATCAAAATGCGAAAAAAAACAAAAAAACATGGTTACAACACTTTTACTATAATAAAAACCATGTTATTTTTCATAAGGGAAGAATATATGCTGAAAGTACCGCTTTATAGTATAATAACCTTATTCATTCTTCTTTCGTTGGACAGTCATCCAAATACAGAACATCTAAAATGTCTCATGGGTGCTCTAGGGCAAGATTTGTCTGACTTTGTTATTATGCTGCTCTTTGTAAGTCATGGTGTGAAGTTTCTGCAATTACAAATCACATGTTAATTAAAGAGGAATCCTTGCGTTCACACCACAGCTATTTTTACCCAAGTTTAGACTGCTCTCTCTCTCTCATGGGGATAAACGTCTTTGCCAGTGGCTCTGTTAGCATTAGAGTTAGATATGAGGCACATTACAGTGTCACAATGAATTTAAAAACGGATTAATACAAACAAATCCCACCTCACACAACCACCACAATAACAGTTGTATTTGCATTCAGAGAAGCCACAGTGTTTACCTTTGTTAACTTGGCAGATACTTTTATCCAAAATGACTTACAAATGAAGAATATCACAATGTAAGTGATGCGTCCTAAGGAGACAGAAACATAAGTTGTGCAATATATATAAGTAAAATAAAAGTAAAAGCTAAAACAGGGATGCGGATGTAACACAGTTAAACAACAGTGAAATAATAGGACATTTTAATAATAAGGTTCCAGACTTTGTTAAGCTCAAATCTGTTTTATACCGTGATTATGAAATATTACCCCAAAGTTCCTAGCTCACTTCTTGTTGATGCAGTCGTGATGTTGTCTTCACAAAGTTGGAGATGGAAATGCCATTCAAACTAGAGCCGTTTGCTATTGGTGTAGCACTGCTAGAAAAAAACCTGCCTGAATTGGTCCTTGCGATGTGGTGTGTATTGTTAAGAGGAGAGGGCCAAGCATCGAACCCTGAGGTACACCCATGGTTTTTATATGATTTAAACACTCCTCCTCTCCAGTATAAACTACCCTATCTAGGATATTTTACAGAGTGTATACTGTTACCAAGTAGCTTGTATGAAAATTATGAACGTCTAGGTTACTTGTGTAACCCTCGTTCCCTGAAGGAGGGAACGGAGACATTACGTCAGTGACTGACGAATTGGGATCTCGCCCGAGAGCCCAATCACCTTCGAGTGTAAACTAAACAAGCCAATGACAGTTGGCGTGCGTGTTTTGCCACGCGCACCCCGCCCCGCAGCGCGGGTATCAAGGGCTGACCTTGGGCATGCACACGAGTGCTGAGCCTGGCGTCTGGCGCTCCGCCACGCCTGACCGCTGAGGGTGCAGGAGGAACTCCACTAGGGTTCGCCATGGGGAACTGATTGAGGAGCAAAAAAGCGCATGTATCGGTCCATAGAGGGAATGGCGCAGCAAGCGTGATTGACACCGAGCAGGTCCGGTGTTACTGCCTACCTGAGGCGAGTACACGAGAGGACACGGGCTGTACACGGAGACTATAGAATCTCACAAACGTGTTAGGCATCGCCCAGCCGGCAGCTCTACAGATATCTGCTATCGAGGCGCCCCGCGCCAATGCCCAAGAAGATGCCACTGCTCTTGTAGAGTGAGCTCTCACTCCGAGGGGGCATGGTAAACGTCGGGCCTGGTATGCCAAGACTATAGCCTCCACTAACCAGTGGGCAAGTCTTTGTTTGGAGACAGCCTTTCCCTTCTGCTGACCTCCAAAGCAGACAAAGAGCTGGTCTGAGGTCCTGAAGCTCCGCGTACGGTCCACGTAAATGCGCAGAGCACGAACGGGACAGAGCAGAGTGATGGCTGGGTCTGCCTCCTCCCGGGGCAGCGCTTGCAAGTTCACCACCTGATCCCTGAAAGGTGTGGTGGGAACTTTGGGCACATATCCGGGCCGGGGTCTCAGGACAACGTGAGAGTTACCCGTCCCGAATTCTAGGCACGAATTGTCGACCGAGAATGCCTGCAGGTCCCCTACCCTCTTGACCGAGGCCAATGCGGTGAGGAGCGCTGTCTTCAATGACAGAAACTTAAGCTCTACTGACTGCAGAGGCTCGAAGGGCTCCTCCTTCAGGGCCATCAGGACCAAGGAGAGATCCCAAGAGGGTAAAAGGTGAGAGGCGTGGAGGATTTAACCTCCTTGCCCCTCTGAGAAACCTGATGACCAAGTCGTGCTTCCCCACAGGGTGGAGGGAGACAGCCTTCGCTCCAACCCATCCTGCAGGAAAGAAAGCACGACTGCGATCGGGCATCTACGGGGGTCTTCCCGGCGGGAAGAGCACCAACCGACGAACAGGTTCCACTTCAGCCTGTAAGCGTGTCTAGTAGACGGGGCTTAGCTGAAGCGATGGTGTTCACTACCGCTGGAGGTAGCCCACCTAGAACCTCCGCGTCCCGTCCAGGGACCATAAGTGGAGATTCCACAAGTCTGGACGCGGGTGCCAGAGGGTGCCCCCTCTCTGAGAAAGGAGATCCCTCCTCAGAGGAATTCGCCAAGGAGGGGCTGTCGCGAGGAGCATCAGCTCGGGGAACCAAGTCCGATTGGGCCAATATGGCGCTACCAAGAGGACCTGCTCCTAGTCCTCCCTGACCTTGCACAGTGTCTGTGCGAGAAGGCTCACTGGGGGAAACGCATATTTGCGTAGGCCCCGAGGCCAGCTGCA
>NW_015505575.1:453527-457144 GCF_001515645.1 Sinocyclocheilus grahami
CTCATCCATGAGCGCTGCTTCAGCGTGCTGTAAGCCCAGGCACGAGAGGCAGTGATCATGACCGTCAGATGAAGGCAGGAAACGACCACATCCAGAAATGCACGAGCGGGAAGCCATCTTTAAAAAGACGCCCGTCACTCGTGGAGCTCTTTTAGACATTTGCTCTTTTAGGAAAAAAAGGAAACACTCTTTTAGAGAGAGCGCTGAAGCGCCCAGGGGAGGTCGCAGCGAGACCGCAGAATGGCAGCTGCAGCACGCCGAAGATGAGCAGCACTGAATGGCAACCCCGCTGACGTGCCGTAACACCAACGCCAGCTGTTTCTTCCAAACACTCGCGGAGATTTGTCCTGAGAAGGCTCGGCTGCGAAGCGAAAAGCTGATGTGCGTTTGCACGCGCTCTCCTTTTATACCCGTGCTGCGGGGCGGGGTGCGCGTGGCGAAACACGCACGCCAACTGTCATTGGCTTGTTTAGTTTACACTCGAAGGTGATTGGGCTCTCGGGCGAGATCCCAATTCGTCAGTCACTGACGTAACGTAGAACGTGACTGACTGAATGGGAACCTATGGATTTTAGTTGTTTGGATATTGCCATACAATCTCTGTTTAAATGTTTGTTTTCCTCTCCACAGCAACCCGTCCTCCCGGCGGCTGTCACACAGATGAGTTCCAGTGTCGTGTGGATGGTTTGTGTATTCCCCTCCGCTGGCGGTGTGATGGAGACACTGACTGCATGGATCTGAGCGATGAGAAGAACTGCGAGGGTGTAACACACATGTGTGATCCAGCAGTAAAGTTTGGCTGCAGGGACTCTGGTAATGATGCAGAAAATATACGTTATATGTTCTCAGTTTAATTATCTTATTTTGAGATTCAGTGATCCATGAGTAGACTGAGTTACGAGTGAATGGGTCATAATCATCACACTCTTGGTAATGTTTTCAGAATAAAATGCAAAGTGACTCAAAAACAAATCAGTGGAGGCAATAATAAAACATTCTCGTAAAATGTCCTCTCTCTCTTTAGAGTATTCTTGGGTATTCAGTTTATAATAGCAAATTGATTCATGCAGATGTTGTTGTAATGAAAACAATTGGCCAAATCAATTGAGTCATCGCTCACAATTGTTTCCAGAGGTTCATTTGTAGCAAAACATATAGTAAAATATTTGGTCCCACTTTATATTAGAGAAATTAATTATAGATGTAATTACATGCCGTTATTTTTTTTAAATATAAGTACATTGTTAAACCATGTATATATTCAAAAAGTGCATTGTATACAATGATGTATTTATGTTAAGATATTTCATATATTTAATATTATATATATGGTTATATATATATATAACCATTTAATATTCATATTTAATACACATGGGTCACATTGCACAGTACTATATGTTTCAGTTCTGTTACACCAATAACATTTTTATTTAAACAGCTTTAGGAATCTTAATGGAATAAGAATCTAGTATTTGAATGAAAAGGTAGTTAGGTAACAGTAACTTTTACTGTGAAATATTATTACTTTTAAGTAAAAAGTATGATTCACTTTATAATGTATGAAGAAAAGATTCCCAGAGTTCATTGTTCACAAGGTCTTTAAGCGTCTTCTTTGTAGTTACTTTTGTCAGTTAACAATCATATTCTGTGTGTGTTTGTGGTGTAGCGCGGTGTATCAGTAAGGCTTGGGTATGTGATGGTGACAGTGATTGTGAAGATAACTCTGATGAAGATAACTGTGAGGCGCTGGTGTGTAAACTCTCCCATCACGTGTGTGCCAATGACACCAGCATTTGTCTGCCCGCCGAGAAACTGTGTGATGGCAAAGACGACTGTCCCGACGGCTCCGATGAGAAACTCTGTGGTAAGATTCATCACTGTTACATGAGGCTCGATGAAGCCTGAGATGATGCTCATTGAGTGCAGACTGAAACTCACACTAGCAGGACGTGGATGGAAACACTCACACTGATACCATTATACTATATAATTAGTGGTGCCTGATACTGGTATTGGTGTTTTAAAAATCTGCATTGTCGGCTACACAAACGTCAAGTTCTAATTTATGGAAATTTAAAAAAATAATATTTGCTGAAGATGTCCTTACCCTCAGGCCATCCAAAATGTAAATGAGTTTGTTTCTTCAGATTTGGAGAAATGTAGCACTGCATCACTTGCTCAGCAATGGATGCTCTGCAGTGAATGGGTGCCGTCAGAATGAGAGTCCAAACAGCTGATAAAAACATCACAATAATCCACAAGTAATTCACACCACTCCAGTCCATCAATGAACGTCTAGGGAAGTGATGCAATTGTACATTTCTCAAAATCTGTTTCCATGAACAAACAAACTCATCTACGTCTTGAATGGCCTGCGGTTGAGTATTTTCACTTTTATTTATTCGAATTTGCGAATATACCTCAGCGACTTAAGACTTGTTTTGTGCTCCAGGATCACATATTGTGTTATCGTGTCAACCTTCCTTTGTTTTTACTGTCTAACTGCAATGTTTCTTTTGGTTTAGATCTGTGTTCTCTGGACAACGGTGGCTGCAGCCATAACTGTACAGTGGCCCCGGGAGAGGGCATTCTGTGCTCGTGCCCACTGGGAATGGAACTGGGCACTGACAACAAGACGTGTCAGATCCAGGGCTTCTGTGCCAAACACCTGAAGTGCAGCCAGCGCTGTGAACAGGACAAGTTCAATGTGAAGTGTTCCTGCTATGATGGCTGGGCCCTCGAACCTGACATGGAGAGCTGCAGGAGCACAGGTGAGATCAGCTCTTCCAAAGCCTACTGAGCTACATACGCTCATTAAAATCTTCAGGCATACATTTAATTCATATAATAAATTTAAGTTATCTTCTTTCTTTTTTTTAAATTGCATATAACATTTTTATAATATAAACTAATAAACTTAATGTGATGCATATTTGTCAGTATTACATTAATGAAACAGGTAAGGTATTATTATTTAAATTAAATCAAATGCATGTATTGTATTATCCCAGTTTCATTCATATATGACTGACAGTCATCACAGTAAGTTTATTAGTTTATGTTAAAACTGTGTAATCCAAACAGGTGGAAATTTTATATAGTTTAGTTTAGTCCTTTAGACACGGTTTTGTTTCTGCCATAAACACCAATGCTGGAAAAATAAATAAACACATAACAACAACAACAACAATAATAATAGTAATAATAATGAGGATTTTAAAAAAAATTGTCTCTGAATGAAAAGTGTTTGACAGTATGTCCCAAAATATTTCCACAAACAGACAGAAGGAATCGGTAAAGTCTAAAAAAAACTAGAGTGGGTATGAAAACGGTTGAGGTTCACAATGTTTGGCAGAAGATGAACAACTATGTGCACTGGAGGAAAAATCATTGCAGCTGGGGTTGAGGGGTCTTTCATTCCAACATAAGAAAACATTTCTGGAATCTGTATCTGAAATGGCATTTAGCCTACAGTTTAATGTATCTCAGAGGGGACATGGATGCATTTAACCTGCAATTACAGATGCATAAATAGGCCTAAAGTTTTGTTTTTAACATAAAACATTGAATACTGATATTTGAAATCATTTAATTTTAACATGAAAAAAATAGTC
>NW_015505575.1:457579-457856 GCF_001515645.1 Sinocyclocheilus grahami
TTGCGTGCACTGATTTGGTGATATAGCCTACTTGATAATGTCAGATTGCACATCATTACAACAACACTTACCATATTATCATATTATCGATACTGTATGTCACACACCCCAGACTCGACTTGAGTGGGAAATTAATCATCCGCGGTTGTGTGCGGCTGCGCGCACTTGTTTGCACATGAGCATGAGTCTAAATTGCAGACGGCAGACCACTGATTTGTCAAACCTGCTTTCCTGCGGTCCGTGTTCTTCTGACTTCTGACTATTTTGTAGTAAGTAA
>NW_015505575.1:458157-472020 GCF_001515645.1 Sinocyclocheilus grahami
CATACTCAAGTAAAAGTACAGATATCTTACCAGAAAATGACTGGTATAGAAGTTGAAGTCACCGTTTAGAATAGTACTTGAGTAAAAGTCTTAAAATATGTGATATTTATTGTACTTAAGTATGAAAAGTATTTTTTAAATCTTAAACGTACTTAAGTATTGAAAGTAATAGTACAAGTAAATAAATATATATATATAAAAAATGTTCATACACAGCTTGAGTAGCAAGATTGTGTTCAGTTTTAACTCTTTCTTCCATTTTGTATTTTTGGGTAAGATTAAGAAGCACTTCATCCAGTACTTGGGGTCTTTCATTCCAACATAAGAAAACATTTCTGGAATCTGTATCTGAAATGGCATTTAGCCTACAGTTTAATGTATCTCAGAGGGGACATGGATGCATTTAACCTGCAATTACAGATGCATAAATAGGCCTAAAGTTTTGTTTTTAACATAAAACATTGAATACTGATATTTGAAATAATTTAAAACATGAAAAACATAGTCGAAATGTGAAAATACAACCGCCAGTAGGTGTCAGCAAGTGACTGTTAATGAGTGAGTCACTGAGATTCAACCGATTCATTCAAACGACTGATTCATTCAGAAACAAAGCATTGGACGGTGTTAACGAGTGAATCACTGAATCATTTATTCAACCGATTCGTTCAAAAAGCTGATTCATTCAACAAGTAAACACCATTGCTCAGAGACGAAAAACAGTGCTGTTATCTTTGTTTGGAACTATTTTTGTTGGCAAATTTGAGCAAAAACAAGCAATATTATGTCTAAAATGTAAATCACTTATTGCTTTACTGAACTTGTATAAAATTATTATTAAATGTGTTATCATGCTGATATCTGCAGAAAAACCGTACTCTTTGTGTGATATAGATTAAGTTAACTATATTACATTATATAAATATAAAAATCATACAGAAGCATTTTTGCCGTCCACAATTAAGAATGCCTGGAATTTTGAGTTTTAATAGACTAATAAATCAACGTTGCGTGCACTCTGTGTGTGATTTGGTGATATAGCCTACTTGATAATGTCAGATTGCACATCATTACAACAACACTTACCATATTATCGCAGAAGATATACTGTATGTCACACACCCCAGACTCGACTTGAGTGGGAAATTAATCATCCGCGGTTGTGTGCGGCTGCGCGCACTTGTTTGCACATGAGCATGAGTCTAAATTGCAGACGGCAGACCACTGATTTGTCAAACCTGCTTTCCTGCGGTCCGTGTTCTTCTGACTTCTGACTATTTTGTAGTAAGTAATGAATATGCTTCGGGGAAATGTATCGGAGGAAAAGTATAGATTTGAATTAGGAAATGTAGTGGAGTAAAAGTAAAAGTAAAAGTTGGCTGAAATATAAAAACTCAAATAAAGTACAGATAAGTTCATCAGTCAAGAGAGGTGAGTGATTTTTTTTCTGTGTTTTGTTGTTTTATTAACATTAAAAGATCATCTGTCTTTCAATAGTTTCATTTTTATACCATCATTTACTCAAGTTGTTTTAAACCTGAATTAATTGATTTTGTCTGTTGAACATAAAAGTTATTTTTGAAGAATGTGGGTAACCAAGCAGTTGCTGGTCCACAGTAACTTCCATGGTATTTTATTCCTACTGTAAAAGTCAGTGTGGACCAGCTACTGTTTGGTTACTCACATTCTTCAAAATATCTTCTTTTGTGTTCAGCACAAGAAAGAAATTAATACAGGTTTGGGACAAAATGTGAGTGAGTAAATAATGACAGAAATTAAATTTTTTGGGTGAACTATCCCTTTAATGACAGGTGGCAGCATATTTATTAGCTACTGTCCCTTTAAAAGCTTCACGCGTTTCTCTCTCAACTGTTTACTTTCATTTCAGACATAACCAACTGTGTTTATATGTAAACCTTGTGTGTTTTTGACAGTATTAGACGCTAAATCAATCAGGCGCTGTTTGACAGGCTCTCAGTGTGAGCACGCTTCTTGAGTGCGCACTCAGAAAAAGCGCATGCAGAGCAGCACGTGAATTAAATGTTTAACCGGTATTGCTTTAAAGCAGATGGAAATAATGTAGTTTTGTGATTGCGCATAAGTGCAGTGTTCCGTGAGAGTAACTCTACCGCTGAGCTAACACTGATGTGAATGCATGTGGCGTTGTACATTATATTGAGACGGAGGGAGGCGCCAGAACTGCAGCTGATAGAATGTGCGCTGTAGCACGATGCAACGATATTTCTTCAAAAGCAGATCATGGAGACATTCAAAAATCATCATATCGCACACCCCTAACTACCAAGTATAATCAATCTCACACACACAAACAAGCACAAAGAAATCACTTCACACTATTAAGCGGCTGTGTTATGAACATGCAAAACTGTATCGCACGCGTGCTACAGTGGTACATTTATTCATCGCACAGACCAGTTTTTTCGTAGCACGTGCGCTGTACAGCCCTGGATGGTATTTTTTCTATTAATCTTGCCTCTGTATAATGCATATTAAAGTTTATAAGTGCAGCGCTGCTTTGTTTACAGCGGAAACCAAGGAAACACTTTAAGCGCCACCTGCTGGCAGAGAGTGAATCTGCGGCTCATTCAGCTCGTCTGCTGTTTCGGTTTCATGCAGATATTTTTTATGTATAGTTTCAAAAAACTGAAGTCAAACCATTCTGTTTTTGCTTTAAATTTCGAAATTATACAATCGAATTTAGATTAAAAAAAATGTATAGTGTATAATGTTAGATTGTTGCATGTATGCAGCATCTTTTTTTGGATCATGATGGAAATGCAGTAGTTGCCTCTAATTTTAAATGGAAAGAGCACAGACAAAGCCTTATTTTGTTTATATGAAGAGATTTGTTTTGTGTTAACATACTTATTTATTTGATTTGCGGCTTGTTTTAAAATTTCAGTTTAGTTTTGTTATTTACATTATATTTAAATTGTGTTATTTAGCAGATGCTTTTATCCAAAGCGACTTACAAATGAGGGCAACAGAAGCAATCAAAACCAACAAAAGAGCAATGATATGCAAGTGCTATATTAGTATATTATTATAGTGTTATATTTCAATTTCACAAAGAAACGTGCAGCATTTTGTCCAAGCAATAATAAAAGGACACATTAAATGTATAATTTGTCTTAAATCTCATTTTGTAAAATAAAAATTGTGAATCTAATCGAATCGTGAAATCAAAACCGTGAATCGAATCGTGAGTTGAGTGAATCGTTACATCCCTACTCGCGGCACTGGCCTCGCTCTGTTTTGGAGCGGCTCTGCCCTGCTTGCCACAGTGTTATTGTAGTATTCTTTAATTCATCAATAATTGTAATATTCGTATTAAAGTAATAACTGTATTATTAATAAATAATATTAATGATATGTGTAAGATGCCTGTGTAGGTGCTACCTCTGAAGTCAGGAGAATTGTTGTAGTTTGATTGCTACAGTGAGAGCTGTTACAATTTCACTGTGTGGTCATTTTAAATTATTGTTATTATTATTATTTTAATTTTAATGTTTCAAGTGCCCTCAAAGGAATAGTTCACCCAAGAATGAAAATGTAAAATGAAAATAATTTACTCACCCTTATTTTGTTCCAAATACAAAACTAATTCTAAAGAATGTTGACGCTGCCCTTTTCCAAAACAGTAAAAGAATACAAGTGCTATAAAAGAATGCTGCGACCAAAACACTTTTGACAGCAGCATTTTAAAAAGCCCTCATCTGTGCTCTGACTCTGTAGAATCCTATTCTGGACAGACTGGGATGCCAGCATGCCCAGGATAGAGGCTGCGTCCATGAGTGGACATGGCAGGCGCACCATCCATAAGGAGACGGGCAGTGGAGGATGGCCCAACGGACTGACTGTGGACTATCTGGAGCGCCGCATTCTGTGGATCGATGCCAGGTGATGTGTGAAGACTCACCTCATACAATAGGATGTGTTTTACCCATGTCCGTGCCCTGACACTATCCCAATCCCTAACCCAGGGGTGTCCAGTCCTGCTCCTGGAGGGCCACTTTGGAGGTTAGCTCCAATACACAGATGATTCTAGTGATCCTGTAGACCTTGTTTCACTGGTTTGGCGCTAAAGATAAACTCTGCTGTCAGGTGACCCTCCAGGAGCAGGACTGGACATTCTTGTCCTAACCGTTGACAGTGAAACTTTGTAAACACGGTGGCTAAAATCTACCTGATATCATAGAATCGTTCCATTTTGTGATGGTTTGTTTATGTCTCGTGGCTCAGATCTGATGCGATCTATTCAGCTAAGTATGACGGGTCCGGACTGATCGAGGTGCTCAGAGGACACGAGTATCTCTCGCACCCGTTTGCTGTGACGATGTATGGAGGAGAGGTTTACTGGACAGACTGGCGCACAAACACGCTGGCCAAGGCCAACAAGTGGACAGGAAACAATGTCACTGTGGTACAGAGAACAAACACTCAACCTTTCGACCTGCAGGTGTACCACCCATCTAGACAACCGCAAGGTAATCTTCAAACTTTATTCCAACGTTACTCTGATATCGATATTACTAATGGCTGTTTCACACGGCAAAGGAAAACAGTGGGATATATCAAAGTACCGTAGTATCTAATACCGTCAATTTACCGTACCACCTTTTCGTAAAAGACTAACTGATTCAAAATACTTCTAATGGATTCCAAAAGTTGATTCCAGTAGCGTGAGTTTTTCCGATTCTGAAGATTTCATTGGTCATGTCAATCACAGTGCTGATAGTCTACACAGAGCTACAATAATATATAGCGTTGGAAGCACATCCTGGGGCCCGTTCTTCGTACGTCGCTTATTACAGCCGAGATGAAATGTCACATCTAAGATGATATCATCGCGCTAATCAGGATCTGGCTAGGTTCTTCAAACGCACCTGTTGTTGATGATTAGTATGGCTGGATTGAGTTATCTGAGATAATTGCGTGTTCATGGGTTGGTTTAAAAGGGGCTATGTATCGATACTCGAAACCACGATCAGCAATGCAGCAATTGGCTGGCAGCAAGACAGCAACGTAATGACATCATATAATTAATAAAGACACCTGACGAAAAACTTTACACATTTTTGGACTTTTATAAGGAAACAGCCAAGTGAACAAAACTACATAAATGTTATAACAGACCATTTATTATTATTTTATTTATTTATATAAATAGAATTATTTATAATCACGATTTCTAATATTTGTACAGGCTTTACATTTTTATTTCAATGTAGTAATTAGCAATTCATTTAATTTTATATTTGAACAGATTTGTTATGTGACAGCATTAATTAAAGTTTCTTAAGGGTCACGATCATGTTATCTGCATCTCCTGCGCTCCATCAAGCCCCTCCCATAATATCTGTCACCACTCAAATTAATGCACGACTCTACATTATCTGTATAGCATGTGTGTAAGATTCTAATACAATAATGAAGTAATAATTTTATGACGAATAAATCTCTCAGTGAGTAAAACTGGCTGTCTATAGTATTAAAGACTACACAACATTGTTATATTATCTTAACATTATTTTTAAATGATTAATATTTTAAATTATTGTCCCTGGATTAGTAGGGTACTCTTGTAATAAAGTAGCGGTGGCTGGGACAGATTTTAAGTATGAATTCTGATTAAAAAGATGCAATCTAATCCTGTTTACATGAAATTAGCCTGCTCCCGATCAGGTTTAAGTTTAAGGACCTGTTGCTATGACAGCAACTCCGGGATGAGCTTCGAAGAACCAAACAATCCAAGATCAAGCCAAATCATCAACAATCAAATCCAGCTAACTGAGTTAGCGACGTACGAAGAATGGGCCCCTGATAGATTACTGTTTGTTGTGATCAGATCCATCCTTGATTTTTTTCTCTGAGTTGAAAACATGAAGTCTAAACTTCTGTTGACAGGTGACTGCATGATTGAGGTGACCAATGAATTTGCGTTTGAGCTCGACTGGTTTGGGAAGTTTGACGTTAGCAGGTTGCTAAGCTAACAGCACAATCATCTTAACTACAAAAGACACATTAAATACACATATTGGGTACAATTGTGACTTATTTTCTGATACTTTTCATCATTAGTGTCATTTCTCTCAACTTCTTGAGATCTTAGCAAATTGAGCTCATCACAATGCATGCATGTGACGCAGTAGTTTCTAGTGATTCATTTGATCCGTTTTGAAAGATCGCAGTTCAGACTGAGGGAGCAGCCAGTCTTCTTGATGGACACACGTGTTGATGGTGTTTGGCACTTAATAAAGCAGCGTGTGAACAAACTTGTCATGATAGTTTAGCTCACTGACTTCATCTTATAGAGGCAGACTTCTGACAGGAGCAGACACGGGATGAATTGGTTTGGACATGCTTTGTTTGTTGTGAACTCATAACCTTTGGATTTCTCATTCTTACTTTTTCATCATACTTCCTGTCCTTCTCGAACAGCGTAGATATAGATCATGAATAATTCATCTAAGAGCAAATGCCCATAATATCAAAATAGCCAAACGTTGGCCAATTAATCTGCGTTGCTGTGTCAGATGGTTCGGTTTCTTGGTGTCGGCAATAAATTTGAATGTGGTGATGAGACAATAAAGCTTCAGTGCCTCTCATCTCTCTCTGTTTCTCCAGCGCCAAACCCGTGTGCTGCTAATGGTGGTTTGGGTCCATGTTCTCACCTGTGCTTGATCAACTATAATCAGACGTTCTCCTGTGCCTGCCCACACCTCATGAGACTGAGTGAGGACAACCACACCTGCTACGGTAATCATCTCCAGATTGATTCACAACCTGACAGAATCTGTGCTGTATGCAGTTTTACATCTGCAGAAGTGTTTTTTTATGGACTTCTTGATATAGTCCTACATGAATGAAAACTAGCAGTGATAATGTGAATTAAAACTAAAACTAATAAAAATAGTTTTTGTTCATTGAAATAATCAATCAACGTAAACGTCTGA
Organism: Sinocyclocheilus grahami; assembly: GCF_001515645.1. Classification (NCBI taxonomy): domain Eukaryota; kingdom Metazoa; phylum Chordata; class Actinopteri; order Cypriniformes; family Cyprinidae; genus Sinocyclocheilus; species Sinocyclocheilus grahami. The sequence goes on from NW_015505575.1 coordinate 465,135, forward strand.
AAAGACGATAGGTGCATGGGAACAAAATCAAACAAAAAGTTGAATAAAAAATAAGTAACGAGCCCGCACACTATCAATACTTGCTAATACTTAAACTTTATTAAATATGTTTCGTTCCACTGACCTTCATCAGGCATAAAAAAAATATATATTTTTTTATATATAATATATATATTTTTGCCTGATGAAGGTCAGTGGACCGAAACGTTGCATTTAATAAAGTTTAAGAATTAGCAAGTATTGATAGTGTGCGGGTTCGTTACTTATTTTTGGTTCATTGAAATAATGAAATAAAATATAACAAGTTGATGAAAAACTAATTAAAAATAGAAAAAAATAAAATAAAATAAGTTTCATTTAAAGTACTAAATTACTCAAACTGAAATCAAATAAATAGAAGCTATAATAAACATAATAATAGAAAAGCTAAATAGAAATATAAAAAAACTGTAGCGAATCAGCTCATGGGGAAATATGAATAATTAATCATAACTAGTTATAATTAATTATAAATATTTAGATCCGCTGTAGATATTTACTTGACCTCTCAGGGTCAACTGTCTGTCAATTCTAAGAACGTTACACACATACAGTTGGTATAGGAAAGGGTTGAAGCTTAAGCCGTAAAGAGGAGAGAAATAAGGGATGAAGTTATGGAACCTTTTGCATATTCAGCAGATCTACCGCCTGAAGGAAACATCAGGTTCTTAGTTCAAACACACCTTTGTAAAAAGGTGCAAATGATACCTAATGTATCAATTAATAAGACTAAGTTTGAATACTTGCACGTCTCGTCTGTCTGAAAGAAAGGCTTGATGCAGTCCAAAGGTTCAAGTTGATCTTTGCTGAAGTTGGTTGATGAAAAAGAAAATTTCTACTGGGCATTGTGTCTCTTTCTAATTCAAAGGCAGTGATTTTCCATACTCACATTCCATTAGGTCGTAAATGGCTCTGGTCTAGCAAAGGTGTCGTGGTTGTCATGGTAACCAGTGGCCTGTGGTCATTCGCAGACATCCTGGCGCCCAGTCTATCGGGTGAGGGGTCTGTGACGACTTGTTAATATAATGAATAACTGATTTGTTAAATCAAATTAAAAATTGTGTTTTTGATTGGTCCAGACGCTACAAAACTAATAAAAATGTCAAAACCTCATATCAAAATTACTTAAAAAAAACAAACTTCAATTAAAATGAAAACTCAAATTATAAATATAAAAGCTAATTAAAAAATAATGCAGAATAATAACAATGAAACTGTTAAGGATATAAATACTGTCTATGTAATAGGCTTACTGTCCACTGGATTTGTTTTTTCTTTAGCTGATCGATCGATACCTCTGCTTCGCTTCTTTGCAGCCTTACCTACTATTGATTACCACAGAAAATAGATTTGTTTCTTAGTTTGTAAAAACAATATATATATATATACAGTACTGTAATGCTCTTACAATAGAAATCTATGTGCAGAAGAATTGCACATACTGTCTATGTGTTACGGGTGTGTAGGAACAAGGCAGAGAAAGAATCCACTTGCATACACAACTTTAATAACAACAGGCAAAAACACAGATAATCCAGACTGGGGAAGCACGAAGGCCAACCCTGACCAAAAAATCAAGAACACCAGTAAAATCAACGACTCACAAAACATGACTGAAGCACAAGAGCTTAAATACACAGAGAAATCAGGGATACTAGGGATTCTAGACAGCCTTTCTTATAATAAATAGATTTATTTTCAGATGTTTAGTTTGACATTAACAGTTAATGGATCTTCATATCCTGCTGACATTCAAATACATTGCCTTGGAGGAATCTCTTTTGTCTGGTTTGATTTGGCTCTTTTTTGGCTCCAGTCATGACGGGTGTCTCTGTGTCTCTTCCAGAGTCGCGTCAGTTCCTGCTGTACGCCCGTCAGATTGAGATAAGAGGAGTGGACGTCTATAATCCGTACTACAACTACATCATCTCCTTCACTGTCCCCGACATCGACAACGTGACGGTTGTGGATTACGATGCTCTGGAGCAGCGCATCTATTGGTCAGATGTTCGGACTCACACAATCAAGAGGGCCTTCATCAACGGCACAGGAATAGAGACGGTGGTGTCTGCAGGTATGACGCTCGTTCAGGCTGACTTCAGTTTGATTGGAATAAAAGCAGTTGCACATCTACAACAGAAAATAATTGACAGTAGTTTTATTTGACTGAGTTGGTTTAATATGATAATTACTCCATTCCTTTGCTAGTGGATTTGCTACCTGGGATGAATACTGTGTTATTAGAAATGTACATTGCTGTTGATGTTGACTGACATCACTAGCTGTTTTAGCTTTTAATGTTCCTGGCGTTATTAGTTCAGATTTACATTTTGCATAAGCAGAAGTTTAATTTCTAATACACTACCGTCCAAACATTTGGGGTCACTACGTTTTTTTTTTTTTTTTTTTAAGAAATTAATAGTTTTATTCCTTAAGGACGCACTAAATTGATCAAAAGTGACAGTAAAGACGATTTCTGTTTCAAATAAATGCTGTTCTTTTCAACTTTCCGTTCATCTGTGAATCCTGAAATGTGTCAAGGTTTCCACAAAAATATTATGCAGCACAATTGTTTTTAATTTTGGTAATAATCAGAAATGTGTCTTGAGCAGCAAATCAGCATATTATACTGATTTCTGAAGATCATGTGACACTGAAGACTGGAGTAATGATACTGGAAATTCAGCTGCGCATCACAGCAATAGATTACATTTAGCAATAGATTAGCAATAGATTACAACATGTATTCACATACAAAATGCTATTTTAAATTGTAATAATATTTCACAATATTACTGTTTTTACTGTGTTTTTGAACAAATAAATACAGCCTTGGTGAGCAGAAGAGACTTCTTTCAAAAACTACAGCAATAGTAGTTTTGACTACTTGTTCAATTTCACAAGTTTATTTATTTTATTATTTTATTGTTATCACAATAAAAATGTAATTATGACCAGTTATGCTGTGAGACTAAATTTCTAGAAATCATGGTTGTCAGAATGAACGATGCGCTGTCTATGTAATCTGTATGACTTTCTTTTTTCTGTGGAACACAGAAGGAAGATATTTTGTTGTTTTGGACCCCACTGATTTTTTTTTTTAATATCATCTTTTGACATGAGGGTAAATAAATGATGACAGAATTTAAATTTTTTGATGAACTGTCCCATTGAGAACTGCTGTCGTGTTTACAGTCGAGTGTGTTTTTAGAGAGTGCTGTTTAAGTAAAATTAGCACAGCCCTCAAAACCAAATTACAGACATGTTGGGTTATATGATGAAATGATGAGTCACACTTTACCATCCGTCTTTCTGTTCATCCAGCTGTTTATCCCTGTAGAAATGCACAATGTTTAGATTAGTTTTTTTCTTATCCGATTATGTTGATTCAAAGAATTAATATCTGGAAATGGTTATCTGGTGTGTCTTGCGTGTGATCAGATATTCCCAACGCACATGGTCTGGCGGTGGACTGGGTGTCACGTAATCTCTTCTGGACCAGCTATGATGGCAATAAGAAACAGATCAACGTCGCCAGACTGGACGGCTCCTTCAAAAACGCTGTTATTCAGGGCCTGGACAAACCCCACTGCCTCGTGCTGCATCCCATACTGGGGTGAGTTCACTCATGCCACAAACACTTATGATATTTACCCCAGAACACTAACACACGAACACATCTGACTTCTTAAAAGATGCAAAACAGGATGCGACCGCATGCACTCGTTTTCTCATGTTTTACTGAAAGACATAATGACATAGAGTACAGACTTTAGGAAAGTTTCCATTTGATTTTGGGTTTTTTTTGCATGAAAAGGAGAAAAATATATCTAATATGCTGCAAAAAGATAAAAAGACAACATTTCCAGTATTGTTTAAGAGGCTTTTCACATGAGTTTTTAAAATGTTTTTAAATGTCAAAGCTCTGTGTACGACATAAATGAACAAGAACATTTGTTTACTTAAATGGTACATTTAAAATGAATTGTTCACTGACTCTTTTTCAGAAGAAACTCAACTGCAGCACATTCACTTTGACGCACTCAGCACATGCTGCTCAAATAATTAAATCATGATTTAATAATTGCACAAGGCCATATTGGGATTTCAGTTTTACTCTGGTTAATTAAGTGGAATGTTTGATGATGGGATATAACCTGCTTAAAGGTGGGGTAAGCATTTTCTGGTAGCCAATGTTGATATTTGAAATCACCAAAACAAACACGCCCCTACCCCAATAGGGTCTCGCCCCTATTTTGATAGCTCCGCCCCACACATATGTACGCAACCCAGGCAACGATTATTTCTGTGAAACAAAGCAAAACCCAATGTTACACCGTGTCTACACTAGACACGAGTGGCGCGGCACGACAAAATACTATAGAACTCATTATAATCAGTGATGCTGTCTACACCATTGATACAGTATATATATATACATATCTATGGTCTACACTGGATGCAGCGCGGCACAACACGACAAATCCCCGACAAAAAACTGCTGCTGCATTCTATTCGTGACGTATTGACACAAATGTCAAATGATTTTCAACGCTCGCTTTGTCACGTCCAGTGTACTAGACAGACTTTAGCTGTTGCGGCGCAGACACGGTGTTACTCACCTATCGAGAAGAAACAAAGCAGCCTCGGCGTCCGATCGCAGGCCTTCCGCTCCTCGAGTTCTCTCCAGTGCTGGAAAGCTGATCCGATATTTACACGGGTCCTACTTCTTGCCTTAAAGGGGTCATATGATGCAATTTCAATTTGTCTTTGGAGTGTTGTAAAGTAAAGTAAAGTTGCAAAGACTAAAGTCTCAAATCCAAAGAGATATTCTTTATAAAGTTAAGAGTCAACCACACCTACCTAAAACGGCTCGTTCTAACACGCCCCCACATACCTACATCACTATGAGTAAATATTAGCATAATGTGGCCCAAATGTGCACGCAAAGAAAGAAGGCGTGGTTTCAGGAACAGCAGTAGTGTTGATGCAGCCATGTCAGGGAGACGCTGTGTGTTTCAGTGCGAAAGCAAAAGCACTTTATTTGGCCTTCCGGAAGTAGATGCAATTAGGAATCATTGGTTAAGATTTATTTACAACAGAACAGCACAACCCAGATGTTCGAATTTGTGCAACGCATTTTATGGACGACAGTTTTTTGAACCTAGAAGAGTACAAGGCTGGCTGTGCACAAAGGCTATTTCTAAAAGAAAAAAAAAAGGGTCCATTCCGACTTTGCTTTGACAATCTGGCGCTTCTGAATCAGCGACTGTAAGTATGTTTTGTTATTAGTTTAAGTATTTGCTATTGACTGTTCAAATGTGGAGTTTTGCGCAGCGCAGAGTAACGCGTCGTGTGTGTGTGTGTGTGAGGGGAACAGGGTCACATCACAGGAGAGTGAACTGTCTGTCAGAAATCATAGCACGTCAGCTGTCTTAACCGCGGCTTGTGTACTGCATCATCACTGTGTCTGTCACGTGACTCTGTTGCCCTTTGCGGGCTTAAACTGATGGTAAAACTAACGACATTCTTAACTGTCTTGATATTTACTTTGAAAGCTGAAGCGATTATGGTAAGGGGCGTTACATTTCCGACGCGTGCTTGTGGTGTTCGGCCAATCACAATGCACTGGGTCAGCTGGCCAATCAGAGCAGACTGCGCTTGTCAAAGGAGGGGGCTTTGTTGAAAATGACGTTTTTGAGAGAGGCGGGGCATAGAGGACCTACAATAATGTACAGTGTTTGAAAAATAATGTGTTTTTTGAACATTAAAGCATGTCAACATATTCTGTTACACCAAATACACAAAATAATGATATTTAAAATAGCATCATATGACCCCTTTAAGCCTTCGTTTGTTCCGCAGATGTTTTCCTCTTTTAGTTTTTTATCCGTCATCTCTATCTTTCTGTTGCTCGGCTCGGACTGAACACTCTCTCCTCCACATCATGAGTAGACGCGCCCCTTACTGCTGATTGGCTACAAGTTTGTTTTGCTAGTCGGCCTGAATCAGTTTTCTAAAGCGTTTTTAAAAAATTGCATACCCCACCTTTAACATTCTTCTTTTGTTAACTGTTTCATGTCCAGGAAGCTGTACTGGACTGACGGAAATAACATCAGCATGGCCAACACTGACGGCACGAACCGTACCATGATCTTCATCAATCAGAAAGGACCAGTGGGTGAGTGACAGCTGAGACAGAAGAGACTGTCCTGTGGGTAATTTCCCTCTGGTGTTCATTGAGACTCAAAAAGCTTATTACAGGATTGTACTGTGTGGTATAACTAATCAGACAGATGCATTACTTACGGAGATAATATTAGAATCGTCCTCTTAATTATCATTTGTATACTTCTAAGCTTACAACAACCGTTTAGGCGGTTCAGTCTATTACATTATTTAGATTTTTTGTTTGTTTTTTATTTTTGACCTTTATTACATAAAACAGTGTAGAGTTGACAGGAAGCAATGTGAAAATGGACCTCAAGCCGGGACTCCAATTCAGGTTGCCCAAAGCGCTGCTGCACCTGGTTTTCTGTGACATTTCTGTTGTGAAAGTCTTGGAGTTTCCTGTAACCTTTTAAGATCTGTTATTGCCAATTTTTAAACTGAGTATTTGATGAAAAATAATCATTTCTATGTGAAAAATTTATAATAAATCATTAATTTTAAAATTATGTAAAATACTGTACATAAAACAATGTAAAATGACAACATTACAACATTTTAAATGATTTTATTATTTCTATTATTTACTATTTTATTATTCTTAAATTAATACATTTAATGTAAGCAAATATAAAATTATAACTTTACATTCCAAAAAAAAAAAAAAAAAAAAAAAAAA